>NW_018165782.1:756153-797821 GCF_001263595.1 Phalaenopsis equestris | reverse complement strand
TATATATATATATATATATTTTTTAATTCCATTTATTATTATTATTATTTATTTTTTTTTTTTTGATAGAGTATATTAAATTGGCAATGGCGCCCGGCCTCAGACATATACATCTGTAACACTGTAACACACATAGAATGAAGATGGAGAGAAGGGGAAGCAGTGGCGGAAGGCTGAACGAGGAGTGTCTGCTAGTAAAGAGAAAGATGATAGCGATGGATCAGGATAAGGAAGCCGGCATGGACGAGCTGCTCGCATCTCTCGGATATAAGGTCAGGCCCTCAGACATGGCGGATCTCGCTCAGAAGCTGGAGCTGCTGGACGAAGCTATGGGGAACAGCTCCATGCAGGAAGATTCCCTTCTCTCTCATCTCGCTTCTGATGCCGTCCACTATAACCCTTCCAATCTGTGGAGTTGGGTGGAGAACATGCTCTCCGAGCTCAACCCCCCGTCGTCGCCTTCGGTGACATTTCCAAACCCTAGCGCTCAAGAAACCTCTCCCATCGGTGTGTCTTCCTGGTTGGGATACCCATATCCGGCCGAATCAGCTGTGGGTATCCAGTCTGATTGTGGATCGGAACCCCATGTCAGATCAAACGACTGGAAGCGGATGAGGACCTCGTATTCGTTTTCTTCTTCTTCATCTTCTTCGGCCGCTTCCAGCGGTGGATTGATTGGGGCATCGGAAGTTCCCCCATCGGCTCTACCGATGGTAATGGCACACTCTGATCACGAGGTCGGAATCCGCCTCATCCATGCCCTAATAGCCTGCGCGGAAGCTATACAGGAAGAGAACTACAAATTAGCAGATACAATCATGAAACAAATTCCCTTCCTAACATCCTCCCAACACGGCGCGATGCGCAAAGTGGCCGTCTTCTTCGCCGAAGCCCTAGCTCGCCGGATCTACCACATCCACCCCAACCAAGACCATTCCCTCGACTCCGCTTTCTCCGACATCCTTCAAATGCATTTTTATGAAACCTGCCCTTATCTCAAGTTCGCCCATTTCACCGCCAATCAAGCCATTCTAGAGGCCTTCGCAGGCCATCGACGGGTTCACGTTATCGACTTCGGTATAAAACAGGGGATGCAATGGCCAGCCCTAATGCAAGCCCTCGCTCTCCGTCCCGGTGGCCCTCCTTCCTTCCGCCTCACCGGAATCGCTCCGCCCCAATCAGACGACTCCGAATCGCTGCAACAGCTCGGCGTAAAACTTGCCCAGCTTGCCAAAACCATCCACGTTGACTTCGAGTTCCGCGGCCTGGTCGCCAACTCCCTCGCCGATCTCGAACCCTACATGCTTGACGTCGAACCAGAAACAATCGCCATCAATTCTGTCTTCGAACTCCATGGTCTCCATGCACTTCCAGGAGCAATAACCAAGGTGCTCAACACCATCCGCCAATTGCGGCCGCGAATTTTAACTATGGTGGAACAGGAAGCGAACCACAATGCGAGTGGAGCAGTTCACGGAAGCGTTGCATTACTACTCGACGCTGTTCGATTCAATGGATGATGGCGGATCCGCCGAGGGTTCGCCGGAGAAGGCGATGACGGAAGTATTTGTCGGGAGGCAGATCTGCAACGTGGTGGCGTGCGAAGGGGTGGAGAGAACGGAGAGGCATGAGACGTTGGAGCAGTGGAGGGTGAGGATGGCTGGTGCGGGGTTTGAAGCTTTGAATCTCGGATCGAATGCGTTTAAGCAGGCGAGTATGTTGCTTGCGCTCTTTGGTGGAGGAGATGGATATCGGATCGAGGAGAGGGAAGGGTGTCTTACGCTTGGATGGCATAACCGACCGCTCATCGCCACCTCCGCTTGGCGTGTCGCCGGCGCCGGCGATGGCGGCGATGCTGCGCGGTGATCCTCCTTTTGTCTTGTGTTGGGTTGGCTGCCTTGTTTTATTTTTTTATAATTACATAGAAACCATCCGAACATTGATATTTACAAACTAAGCCCTGAGGTGATTTTGTTGAACTATAGAACCAATGTAGTTATATATGTGCCATGATGAAGCTATTGAAAATTTGATTCAAATGAAAAATATGGGTTGGAATTTTGATAGTTGAGTGAGAATTTGAAAAATGGATGAATGTGTGGTATGCATGTAATTGTCCCTTTTTTTTTCATTTATTGAGGAAGTTTTACATGAGCAAATCAATATGTATTCACATATCTAAAGCTAAATATATTTTATTTTTAAAAGTAAAAAATGTTATTTTTGAACTTTATGAAAAATTTGGGTGATATAAATATGAGAAGCACAATCAAATATATGGAATAAGTGTTGCATGATATGTATGTAAATGGAGAAAATATTGCGTCCGGAATCTATAGAATACGCATATAAGTTGTATATGGACAACAAACACGATGCACGAAAAGATTCATTTTTTTTCCTCTGCTTACTCACAATATTAGATGGTCCCTTTGTTGGAAAAATTATTACATACATATACCGCATGCAGAGATGCACGTGGTGTCCGATCATGACCGTAGATCACGGTGATCTATGATCAGGATGCAATCAAAAATTTTTTGAAAAAAAAAATAAACTGGGGTCCACCGAAATACATCCTGACCGTAGATCATCGTGATCTACGGTCAGGATCGGACACCGCATACATCTCTGCATGCGGTGTATGTATGCAATAATTTTTCCCTTTGTTGGCATACATTTTTTTGTATGATATTTAAGCTGTAGGGCAACTACACTGTTCGTTTGAACCCGCATCATTACAGAGGAAAACCGAGCCCCTGAGTAACAGTTCTTTTTTTTTTTTTTTTTTTTTTTTTTTTTGTGGGATTTTTCTAATAGAACTGATTCATTTTTATTGATTAATGTGCATCAATTTTAGATAGGTTTGTAAGCAAATTAGAATATTAATATTTAATGATCAATTTAATATATATACATTGTAAAACTATAGTTCTTAAGATGTCTCCAGGAAAAAAAGCTAAAATTTCTAGACGAAGGACAATAATACTCCTAGAGGAAGGACAATCATACCCCTACTTCGAGGTTTAAGAGGCTACTCTTTGTAGGAGAGCTAAGGCCTCCACGAGAAGAATGGTCCAAGCTTGATGGTAAGTAAAAAGACTATTCTTTACACGAGAACTATAACCCCCAAGGGTGAGGGAAGGTCCGAACTAGATAAAGTTGATATCATGCTCACAAAGCCTGAATAAATACATGAGCACAATCAATCTGTAGCCATTTCTTGATCGTCATAGACCAGAGAATATCGGTTCTTATGAAACACTATCTTACATCTTAATAAATATGTGCTCATACAAGAATACATTGAGATCGGGTAGGGTGATGTCTTTCATTCTCTTATTCCTCTTATAAGGGTTCATGGAAGAAATAAGAGAATATGAGAATTAAATGTATACGGATAATTAAACGCCATGGGCCCATAATAGAATAAATGGGCTTTCTTCGACCAATTCACTGCTAATGGACATCCGACGGATCACATAATTCATAGCCCATATCAACAAAACCAATTTATACCTTAACAAATCTGTTAAAATCATCTAACAAATTGACTTATCAGATACATTTACTTGTTCAACCTCCCTACCAATTACGAAAATGCCAACCATCACCCCTGTAGGAATCAAGGCACTCCTCAGGCAGATCCAATGAGTTTGTCAACCTAATGGTTCTCGACAAATAACAGAAAGACTATTGTTAAAGAGGTGGATATATGTTTCACATTATTTACAAGTTTCTTGATGCTCGCATAATCTTTTCATTGAGACATTGTGAGCATGTCACGGACATGACAACTCATTTGTTTTCTTTTTCTTTATGTATCCGATAGGGAGAGTGGAAAAGGGGAGCTCTAAGAAAAGTAGATCTAAATTGAAAACTCTCTCTCGATCTCCCTTTTCCTTCTCTCACTCTTGTTTAAAGATTAGATCATCTCCTCCATTCTACTGAGGGAGGATCATTAATGATACCAAAACTTTAGGTCTGGAGAACATATCCAATCTCATCTTTCACCCTTCTTATATGGGTTATATAAACTCACAAATGATACGAGACCTTACGCTCTAAAATGATTCAACATACTTACTATTTTCATTTATCAATAAAAGAAAGAAACGAACAAGCTTATTTTCTTTTAATTTGAAATAAAAAAAATGAAGTTGAATGTCAAACCAATTGTTAACTTATGTATTTATTTGTTGTTCAACATATTACTCTTAAAAACTAAGGTTCAACCTTAATTGCAATATTGAATAGATATGAACATCACTAGTAACGTCCAACAATATCTTGCACATAATTCAATCGCAACCGTATGTCCACATCATTCATTGATGACCATCATCCAATATTGACATCAAAACCTTCTATAACAATCTCAAAATTAGATATAAAATTATATTTTTGAGAAATTTACATAAACACCACACACTTAAGTATTTACATAGTTAACACCTAAAAATTTGCTATTTACACTCACAACAATTTGATGTCATAAAACCATGCATAAAAATTATGTAATATGTAATACAAAATCTTAAAGAGTGCTATAAATATAAATATGAAAGTTAAAAGTGATAGATATGCAATACATAAAAATTGTCATATGCATGAAAATGCCCCTAAAATTTCATTCTCACACTCCAATTATAAAAATATATACACCTTTATAATCTATAACTAAAACTACTGAATCACTTGCTAGAATAAAAACCCTTATTTTTTTTCTAAACATCAAACAGAGTCATGCGAAAATGTGACATTAAATTCATCACCAAAAGCGCTAATAATCTAATGAGAATGGCAAAAATACAAAAAATCAAATCTGCCAAAATGCTCAAAAATCCTTATACACAATTGACTGTTAAATCCTGTCTAGAACAGTACACAAAACAATCCTGCAATAAGCAAATTCATAAGAAAAATCAAATAAGTTTTTCACTTGAGGAAGTCGTTCAACAAAATTTTCTCACCCAACGAAGATTTTATTTCATACAACATGGCATGAACATAAACATTCAAAGAAGTGTAACAAAAGAAACCTAAGGAATCAATAGACAATTGATGTGAAAGAAGATCATATTGAGATTCAGCAATATTGAAGCCAAAGCTTTGAAACACCTTTAACACTGCTGTGCTGGAAAAAAAACAAGAGAATCCAGCCTTGATTTCAAATTCTGAGAGTAACTGTTTACCAAAAATAAGTATTGGATCCTCAGGTGTGGGTAATTTCCTTCAGGTTTGTCCCAGCATGCATCTAAGGAATGAATTTCTTCAATCTATTAACAGCACTATTTGCGGTTTTGTTTGTTGGCTCCAGAACAAGGGCGTATCTGAAATCTGCGAGATTATAGAAGGATTAGATGAATGAAATAAGAAAAATTTACATAAATCTTAGACAGTTCTTATGTATTTACATATCCAACGCCCAGAGTTCGATATTTACACTACATGAGACATGTATTTCACTTTTAAGGAGATGTGGAGGTGGCATTTTTGATGTGATGTTAAAGTTTTGAGTCGTATGAATGTAAACATGAATGTTTAGGTGTTAAATATGTAAAATTACAGAGTTTTTCTAGTAAACACAGAATAAAATTCTGATTCTATAAAACACGGGGAGAGAGAGAGAGAGAGAGAGAGAGAGGGACCTTCTAGTGCCTCTTTGTAATAGCCCAACATCTCTCGTGCAGTCCCTCTTCTTAGAAATGCTTTGACATTCTGTATAAGGGGTAGTAAGAAGTCATTAGATTTTTATTTTTCTGATAGAGATAACTTGCATTGCAAAGGAAAAAAAAAGCAAGAATAATAAAGTTTAATGAACAAATTGCAGTTAAAAAAATAGATCTCTAATGTACTTTAAAGCCATAAAAGAATTGTGAGGTTACTTCCCGTCCAGATCAAGCTTTTGTACAGATATATTTCAAATAGAAACGTGTAGAAAGAACAAATAGTAGGGGACTGATAAAATAAAGAGCGGGCAACAAGCTTCCGTCCAATTATTGAGATTTCCATGAAATATTTCTGTTTATTAAAAAATTTGCACAGATTAAGTTTAATGTCTAAATGTTTCTAAGAATCCTCCTGAAAGAGCATCAACAAGTTCTTGGCTCAAAGAAAAAATCAAACTATCTAGTGTAGGCTCTCAAACCTGCCAGATTTGGAAAGTTGGTGGCAAGTTCATAAGAAGGGATCATCATAAACAATGTATGCTTCAAGCCAGAACAAACATTATTAGCCAAGAGACGGCAAAATTATTTGGTGCATTTACATACATAACACCCAATTTCTATGCATTGACATATCTAACATCTAATCTTCACTATTAACATTCTTACCACCCAAGCCTTTCATATCATACAAAAAATACCATCACTTCAACTTTTAAAGAGTGAAATACAAATTTTCATAAGGTGGTGGTCTGTACGTTAAAATTAAAGTTTAGATGTTAGATAAGTAAATGCATAGAAATTGAGTGGCATGTATGTAAATCTTCCAATTTATTTCTGCATACAGAAAAATGTAGCATTTTCACAATCTAGGATTCAACGGTGCAGATTAAACAACAAAAAAATGGATTAAAACTTCATATATAGATTCTCAATTTTAGAATCTTACCTTTCTGTCAAGACTGATGACAGTGCTGCAATCAGCTTCCGCCTGCAGGTAGCTGAACCAACAAAAATAAAAGGTGTTAACCATGCAAGCAGAAAAAGTAAGAACAAATAGCTGAAGTGACATTGCTCTCTGCTTTCCAATTAGAAGTGAGGCTCAAAATCCCCTAAAAAAAGGAAAATTTACATGCATACCACACAATTCTTATGCATTTACATATCAAACACCTAAAGTTTGACAGTTAAAGACACCTTGGTATTAAAAGCTTAAAAATGGAAAGGAGTATAGGTGTATTTCACTTTTAGAAAGTTATAGTGGTATTTTTTATAGTGTTATGCATGTAAATATGAAAGTTTAGATGCTAGATATGTAAATATATAAGAATTATGTGTTATGAATGTAAATGCCCCATAAAAATTAATAAAAAGAAAAATGAGGTTGCAAAATAGCACCTTCCCAATTCCAAATATGCAGCAGCACGATTACTGTAGTAAGTAGCCATTTTTCCGTTTAGCTTGATTGCTTCAGTATATAAGTTGATAGCTTTCTGCCACTGTTTCTCTTTGTACGCATTGTTGCCCTGTTATAATGTGCCATTTGTTGTAAACACAAAATCTCCACAAGTGTTATGAGAAGAAATAACATTATGTTAGTCGCATGGAGCTGGTAAGATTTATAGGCAATTTGGGTGGAGATTGAAAAAATATTAAAAATTTTGAATGATGATGAATATACTCAGAAGTATACAATATTAAAGATTTGGCATGCCTAAAATCTGTCATTCACACCAACTCAACAGACTATAAGATTGGGCATGGACAGCATTTCCAAGTCCCTGCTCGTCGGTGAATGTTAGGAAATGTTTCCAAATTAAATTTGGATAGAGATTTGAATGTCAATATAACACTTGGCGCAACTTAGAAACTAAAATCTGACATTATTTTATTCACAAATGATTTGGTGCTAGACCTTTTTGAAATTGATGAAAAGCTTGATCAGTATAGAGAGTTTAAAAGATAATGGGCTTAACATTTATTATATGATATGCAATTTTAATTATAATTATTAGATGATCTAATGATACCTAGTTGTGACGAGTTTTATTATCTTGAATTTATTATGCAAAAGATGATACCTTTTCTCATCATCATAATCGTTGGTTTTGTACTCTTGCTGCAAAAGTGCCATTAGCCTTGTAGGATTTGACTTCTTGTTACTATATAGGGTTTGTCTCTTAGGGCCTCTTGGATTCCTGGAAGTAGAGACTAAGGGTTTGTTTGGGGGGCAGCTACAGCTCATCCAGCTTATGCTGATAAGCAGTTTATCCTGATAAGCTGCAGCTGATCCTGATAAGTTGGTTGGTTGTTTGGTTTGTGCGTTTAGAAAACAACTGATTTGCAGTTGTTTCTGAATAAATGACCATTCAGCCCCTAATGAATATTACCGGCAATTCGTCTTAAGCGTCTCATGAAATGTTAGGATATGTCTATGGAGGCTTTTTGGTCCAGAATAAATTTCATTTTGGTAGGGATCAAACGATCAGTGGGAAGGGAATTGTTTCAATTAGTAGCCATCTCAATATTAATAAAGGAGTTAAAGAGGGTGCTCATGTGAGAAACGAGCAGATCGTGATGGCAAGAATCAAGGACACGAAAGAAAAGTGAGAAAATAGAGGAAGATTTCCTCACTACATCCACTAGATAGTAGACGAGAAACACCTGTAGGAAGATTTCAACAGAGGAACACCTGTAGGAAGATTTCAGCAGAGGAACGCGCCAAGGTAAATGGATCTCTGGCTCGCGCGGGTAAGGTGTGAGGGAAAACGCCGATGGTTTTGAAGCAGGACAAGAAGAAGAACTCGCCAGCCCTCGTCTCTGTGCTATTATCGTTCGACGATCAGAAATTCAATGGCACCGAAGGCCAAGAAGAATGTTACCGTAGAGAAGAAGACAATTGCTTAGAAACCGACAGAAGAAAAAAAGAAGAAGGCTGAAGAGGGCAACGGGGTAAAACGCTAAAAAGAAATGCGGACCACGATGCAAGATCCGCGTTCCACGTTTAACGTAAAAATGAAATCGTGTTTTTGCAGAAGCGTCTGGAATGTTTTTTTGAAACGAGGCGGCGACGTTTTCAAAACGCCACCGCAGCAAATAAGCTGCCCCAAACGCAACCTAAGGGTGTGATCAGGGGCATCCATCTCAACCTTCATTGTTGTGGGTATCTAATCTTCTCCTCTTTATAATTATAGGTTTCTTTCCTTTCAATAAATGTTCTTTTAGCAACCTTCGTTGCTACTTCTCTGAATTTTTTAGGAAGAGAATAAATGTTTTGGTCTTAAAAAATAAATAGAATAAAGGAAATGTTTTAATTTATATTAAAACATGTGTTTGATTGAAGTAGGTATTTTTGAATATACTTAGAACATCTTTCAGGTGTATTGAGTGTTTCTAAAGACGGGATGATTTGTTTTTAAAAACAAAACACAAAAATATATAAAAATTACACCAATTAAACATGTTTTCAAAATAATAAAATAAAAATAAAAATAAAGACAAGAAACAAAAGTGATGCCAATCGAGCCATAAGTGCTTGTTTAGGACAATTATTTCACTGTTTTTCTTCTTAGAGTATTGCTAGTCCTTCATTTCACTATTGCTTTCCAGCTACTTTCTAGAATTTTTTATGGTGGAAAGCTAATTTTACAATCCAATTTGCTAAAGGGTGGCAACTACAAGAAAACTACTACTTTTCATATATATATATATATATATCTGTGTGTGTGTGTGTGTGTAATTTCTAATGTACAACAGCTCTAAAAAATTAATTTTCACATCTTTCTAATTTCATTTGTAAAAAACTACAACAGCCTCAAATGAATCCTAAATATTGATAAACACCATGTTCTCTTCTGATGCAATGCATAATCATCCCATCAACTTGGGTTGGCTATTTCTATCATGCTAGACATTTTTTTCCACCTCAATATCACGTGATCCCCAAAAACGTCAACATGATTATCATGATGTTACCCCACTTCCCAAATGTCCAATTTTGAATATTAAATACTCAGATATTTAATCACAAGGTAAGTTGCTTAGCACTATGTAAAGAACCCATGAACACAGACAAAAACTATAACTAAAATTTAATTTAAGCAATTAGATGGACCTTCTCTTTTGCAATTTCTGCAGATTCTTCCTTGGTTGAACTGATGCTTTGTGAGGAAGACTTGACAACTATATCGGTTTGGTCTTGAAGATTGGAGTACATGGCCTGAACAGTGTCGAGTAGAAAACGGTCACCTCCATGCCTTGCAATGAAGGATACTGACACAGGAATCTTTTCATGAAATCCTAAGGGTACCGTTATCTGCATAAAATAATATTAAAAAAATATGAGGAAGAAATGAAGCAGATCATTTTATGGACATTATTTGTTGAACAGGTGTGTATGAGAGCAAGTACAATTAGAGGTGCAAAAAATTGACACCATACACCAACTAAATTTGAACTCGACTAGAAAAATCTTCAGGTCGGGTTTGGTTAGGATTTTTAACCCGTTTAGTTTTTTGGGTAAGGTTTTGGTTGACCCACCAAAAGAAAATTGACTTAAAATTAGCCCGCCAACCCGAAATGACTCAAAATCTATCTGAAGTTTACTTGAATTTGTCCCAAATAGTTGTTATACCTTATGTTAAATGTGTTACATGAGTTGGGTTCAGGCCAGTTGGTTGAAAGCGGGTTAGGTTTGGTTGACCTTCTAACCCATTTAATACTCGGGTCAAGTAGTTTCGGGTCGGGACAATTTCAGGTTAGACCCAAACAGGACCCGCCAACCCCATTTGATACCACTTAAATATACATATAAAAACATCTATCACACATTTTTTCATGTGAACCAGACTTTTGAAAAGGCTTACCTGACAACAGCCTGACATGCTTGAAATAGCTGAGAGATTTAACAAGCACATCTGATAATCTTCAGATAAAATTTCCTTTGAGTTGAGTTTTGGAGGAGGACCTGGTACTGTAGGAAGGACAAGAATCCCATCATCCTGCAAAGAGATCGAGTAAGAGACAAAATGCTTGGCAAAGAAAGGCCCGTGAGGACAAAAAACCATTTCAGTGAAAACAAAATTTCAGTATGAAGAAAACTAAATAGATTTTTCTCCAAAAAAAAAATACAGGCATTGTTTCATTCATTCTTCAACATTCATGATGGCGCTCGCTCAGTGTCATTATGCTTCTTTTTATAATTTAAAATAATTAGTACTAGAACTAAATATAAGGCGAGGTATGCAAGTACTTCTTAACTTGTAATCCCACAGATGTGGGGAAGGATAAAATATAAGAAAATAGTCTCCCTAAACTAGTTTAGCTTCTAACACAAACACCCCTGATCCATGCAAGAGAGCAGTTAATCATATGTTTTCAAAACATTTAGTAGATGTCAATTGAATAATTGTGAGAACAAAAATAACAACTAGAAGGTTTTCCATTGAAAGTGGGTCATTGAGTTAGGCATATCAAGAACATGAAAAAAATGGATGAGAGTTATAATCCACAATAGGCAAAAAATAAGGCAAAAAAGAAAAAAAGTTATTGTTCACCTAGTATATAATAGGATGTGGTGCTCAAAAGCATCCCTTCACATCAGCCCATAGATTTGGATGAGATTTCCCAAAGTGACTTTAGTCTCAAGCAATGCTTGATTGGACTTTTGAGCATATAGAAGATTTAGAAAAATGTGTTAACTCGTAATTATGTGATAATCAAGAGTGTATGAATTAAGAGTTCCCCGCAATAGTTTGTCTATTCATGATAATAAATAGTATATAAGGGTATGTCAATACAAAAGTCAATATAACATTTATGACACCGAAAATTATAATTTATTTGAAAAAAGTTTCCACAAGTGATCGAAAAAAAATTGGATAAAAAGTACTGTACATTTTTCTAGTTGTTCACCGCGGTGTTTTGTGAATGTCGCTTTGCTTGAGGAGAAGTGAAGATATAAATGTGGGGGTATTTGTTAGTGTCATTTTCGTAGCTTTTTACCGTGTAAAAACATTGTAATTTTCATGATATTTTTTATTAATATTGAAAAATCCACTACACTAATTTAAATATATTTGTTGATATAGGTAAACTCTCATTTTTTAGGATTACATTTGAGCGACTTGAAAAAATAACACATACAATGCCACTCTGGCAAAAGATGCAAATTGAGGAGACTTCGGGCTGTTCTTGAGCTGAGGCCCAAGTTTCCAAGCACCTAAGACCCAATTTTAGAAGCTAGGATCCTAGTCCCAACTCCCCATCTAAACACTCAAAACAAGCATTTTTAAAGGATTTGACCGGGAACTTAGTGCTCAAATTCTCAGCCTGGCATCAAATTTCCAGTTTCACATTTTTTCAAAGTTTTGCCTCATGTAGATTGAAGCAAACGATGCTCAGGCACCTGATATAACTCAGGAGCCTAATATAAGTCCAGGGCAAATTTCAACAGTTTTTGGTGCCGCAAATTGCAAAATTTTTGAAGGAGATTTTGTAAGAAAATATTGTGAAATTAATAGGACAAAATTAGATTTTTGGGGATCTTTTGGAGACTCTTGGAAAGGCAATTGTGGCAGAACTTAGAGGTCAGTCGTGCAAAAGAACAAAAAGTATGGTAGTTTGTGTGAATCAAGAACCCGCAACATTAAGTCTTTTTATCTCCTACCTTTTAATACCTTCGGTTAGGATAATGTACTCTATATTTTTCTTTCATTCTAACACAAACTATAATTATTTTAAAGATTAGATGTAACAACTTTGTGCATTATTGGTTCATTTTTAATGCAATATTTCTTATCATTGTGCTTCATTATTGCTGCATAATTTTCAACCCATTCTTTGTTACTTTTAATTGATTGGTCATCAATTAAAAGTTAAGAAAATCTACCCAAAAGAGAGAAGTGATGAGTAGATTTGTCAAGATTGAAATAACATGATAGATCATAGGATAATGATATTTATATGAGCTCATGTAATCATTAGAATCCATTGAGTGAACTCAATGAAACCAATTTATATTTAATTTATGCTAGAGAAAAATGTAGGTTATGTTAACTTGTAAGTTACCCTAGGTTTTTGAGATAATGTTGAGTTACACGAAAAAATCTGACTAAATCAAAATATTTGAATGCCAGTAATTTGCATTATAAACAAACTAACAATACCAAATTCGGAGAGAACTAATCCCTAGGCTTTCAACATCTAATTGAAAATTCTTGATCAAGTTTGTCCGAGTAGATAGCTATTTTTAGTTTCTGCTAATTGATATCATACTAGGATCATTGGAATAAAACTAAGATCAGCCTAATTTTGGTGATTGGTAAAATCAACCTCTGCTGGATGATACTTCTTACACGTACATGCCTAATCTCATGGTTCTATTTTTACAAAACATTTACAAGTAGATGCTATTGATGCAAGGTTCTCTAAGAGCTTGTTTGGGAGAGCTTCTCTTCTCATAAAAGTTCGTTTAAAAATAAATTTAGTAAAAAAACAACGGTGAAAAGTTACGGTTGCTAAAGTCGATACTATCTTTTCAATAGAAAAATTGGTGTTCTTTAGCCTTAAAAATTTTTTATTACCCCTAGATTGTAGCTTTCCTAATATAAAAAATTAAAATAACCCTAATATTTTTAAATTACAAACAACGTTTCTAATACTAATTTTATTTATCAAATGGTTGACGATCTAATCCTTGACTGCGTCATCTCGTGGAACATAGAAGGATTCGCCTTCATTGTGTGGTGACCTGCAAAATTTGCTCCTGATCTTCTTCCCAAATACTTTAAACATAACAAGTTTATCTGCTTCGCGCGACAGCTCAAGTGCTCAACACCCATTTGAGTTTCCTTCCTCTTCTGTTTTGAGATTTGACTGATGCTTCGATTTTTTAATCAAAGTTGGTAACTGATGTAGTAAGAGTGGGGCGGAATTACAAGGGTTTAGAAAGATTGTGCAGAAAATCGATGGCAGTATGAGAATGATTCCATTAGAAGAGGAGAGAAGAAGATACTCTACAATATTCATAGGAGAAAGAAAAGTTCATCAGTGGCAGCGCGGCTTCAACGTTGATTGCGGCATTGCCAGTGAATCGAACTCTATCGCCAATGAACTTGGTGAAGGAGCTAGGTAAGCAGGTGATTTCATCAAGTTCGTCGTTGCCGACACCTGGTAGTATAACAAATTTGGTGGAGGAGAACGAGAGGTTGAGAAAAGAGAATCATAAGCTTGCTACGATAACATGTTTCTCTCGATGTCCAAGTATGTTAATCCTATGCCGCTAGTGTTGAAGGAGCAAAAGCTGATGCCGACGAGGCAAGTGTTGGAGGCAACAGAGAATATCGGCGTGAAGACAAACTCATCATCATCGCCGTCATCGTCGTTTTCATCAGATGCAAGATCGTCGGACTGGCATTACAAACGGAGCCCAATGCTATTTGGCATTTTGATTGGCTATTTTGAACATTTTCATTTGTGAAACAGCAGAATGGAGGGTCAAAGCTCTGGACATTTCGTGATCTCAAACAGCAAAGAAACGATGTTCTGGTTGAAGCAACTTTCATAGACGTGGTTTTACCAAACAAAAGTGAATCCTATTATCGGTGTTCTATGCAACAAAAAGGAGCTATAATGTCTTCTCAAACGAGCCCTAAGCCACCTATGACTAGCATCTTGGTTCAAATGTCCATTCCATTCCTTTCAAAAAGGAGATTCAAGTGGTTATTGAAAAAAAGATTAAATTTGAAAGCATACCTTCCAATTGTTTATCATATCAAATTTTTATCACAAATACTCAAATTGGCTTGAGGCTCACCCTAAACAGAGAAATCATCTATTGTAGATCCCAACAATCAAGAAAATGAATGTCATGCAAATAATCAAAATTTTCCCATAAAGTTGGCAATCATTATTCCTCCTACTTTAAATCTAGGTTGTACTCAAAATCTGGTACTATCTAGGGTGTACTCAAAATCTGGTGTCAAATATAAATCTTCCAAAAGAAATAGTGTCTTTCCATGTTGTTAATAAACCTGCCTAAAATTTCAAGGATGTGATATGAACCTTATCTTTATGTAAGAACGTTGAATTTGATTCATTAGATATGATAATGCATATTTTGCATGATCAACATGTTGAAGTTTCCAGTGACCTGAAATTTAAACAATCATGAACTTTTAATGGTAACATCAAAGCACGACTTGATACAAAGTTTCAAATCATATTTTCCTTTGGGGTGATGGGAGTTGAAAAAAGAAAAAGTTCAACATTCCTTAAGATTTACTAGAATTATAGTTAGGGTTGTAATCGAGTCGAGTCGAGCCAAATTCTACTTGGCTTGGTACAATTATAAATTTTTCATGTTTGGCTTGAGCTTAAGTCAAGCTTTCACATGTCCAAGCTGGTCTTCTTTAAATTTTTTAATACTTGAACTTGATTTGTTTATGACAAGTGAGCAAGTATTTAAACGAGCTAAAAACTCAAATGGATATTTAGATTTCCATATAAATTTTTCAATAAATAATTTTATAAATTTAAATAAATGAGCAATTTAATAAATTAGATGAGAAAATGAATTAACCGACATGATCTTATCTAGTATCTATAATAAATATTTTCTCCGAAGAATGGATTCAAAGATAGAAAAAAATATAGAAACAATTCCAAAAAAAATTTAATGAACTTGAACTATTAAATAACTCATGATGCAAAATCTTTCGTCAATAAATATAATAATATATTAATATTAAATATATAATTAAATAAATCCTAGCTAATCAAATTTTATTTAAATAATATATCATAAATGTTACAAGTTATTATCATGATTAATAGTAAATATTTAACAAGTTACTTGTTAAACAACAAATGAGTTTGTTTGTGAACATAAATGAAGAAGTTTGATTATGTTCATGTTTAGTTCATTTAACCTTCAAATTTTTAAAAAATGTTCAAACTTATTTATTTGCTAATTTAAACAAACTTGATCAAGTTTTAATCGAGGCGAGTTCAATTGTTTATCAAATGCATTGGTTCATTTACAGCCTTACTTCTAGAAAACTCAATAAATCACTTAAGCTATGTGATTCTTGACTCAAAATGAGTTAACGGGGTTACTCGTCACCTAAAATAGATATTTCCTTCTTGTTATCAAGTAATCATTTAATTTATAGTTTGTTTTATACTCTTCCTTCTATCACATAGAGTTTTCGGAAAAATTACTTCAAAAAGAATTAAATACCTTCAGAAGAGAATGAACAGCCAGTTGCACTTCGTGCCTTGCAGTTTGACAACAATCAATAAGGATGCTATTTTCTTCCAGGGGAGTACTCAAATTATCCGATACACAAGAAGCAATTGTTGGCTTGACAGAGTTTATCCAGTTCTCATAATTAGTTCTGAATTCATACCTGGATTTAATAGATGCAAATTGGTCACTTGTATATACAATCAAAAAAAAAGGGGGAAATAGAACGAAAGAGTAGCTAAAATATAACCCAAAGATACAGAGCAATTACAATGGAATTCATTCAGAGATCAGTAAAAAGCAACAAACAGGAATAAGCTACAATATAGAGTAAGAGAGAGAGAGAGTCCATTCCCCAATATCAACTTCAACAGTTACAATGATTTTTTAGCTTCAATCTTTAATAAAGGCACAAATTACTCGTATACACCCCACAAAGGGTAAAAGTTAAGTTTTATTCAAGAATGAGAGCTCTTAATGTAAACTATTTTTGAGCATGGACAATAGAAAACGTTGACTAGTTAGAACATTAAAAAAATCAGTTATCAAGATGATACCAGCTCATACAGGGAATGTTAACTCTTCAGCAAAACTTCTAATCCCAGCCTTCAATACAAATGGCAAACCTACGAACAAGGTTAGGGAAATTTAGAAGCCAAGCCACCCCGGTCTGCTAAAACTTCTGAGCGAGAGAATGCTCATGATATAAGGGAGGAGCCTTGACTAGAAAAGTTAAAAATTAAGAGCTAATGTAAGAAATGACAGGAGTTTTGAGGAGAAACATGTGGATGTGGTGTATACTTTTTGGCAAACCCAAGGTATAAATGCAATTTGAAGAAAAAAGGGAAATAAATTATGGAGTTGCTAGCACAGAAAATGCCTTGACTGATGAAGCAGACCGAGCCATCTTCAACATTCTTAAGAGATTTTAAAATGACGAGCAATTCTGTATAGGCTTTGCACATGCGGCAAATCCTTGGCAGGAGTCCTTCCAGCACAGTAATTAATTATACTCATTTCCTCTTCCTCCAATCCTATGGACAGGAATTTTGAAGTCTACGTGAAGATGATGTATTTATTCCTATCAGTATTAATCTTATAATTTTTTCCATCAAATAAAGCACCATAATTTCTATCTCCATAACGATTTTAAACATATTTTGCAAGTTTTTGACAGATTTTTAACCTAGAATAGTTCAAGGGCATATTAAAAACTGATTATCATTATGCTATTTTATTTTTCTCAAATTTATTTTACCAGTCAATAAAGTACAGATTTTAATTTCAGTCTTAGATTATTTTCTTAGAATATTGATATAATTATGTTATTTATCTAGAACACTAGTTCTAACTTGTGATTGTGAATGCTAGTTCTTGTGCTTTGACACCCTCAGTGCAGTTTTCAACTTTAAAGGGTTGTTTGATTGCAAGCAGGATTTAACTTAAATAGGATTTAATAAATCCTGTAAATCCAGATTTATCAAACCAGTCAAACTATTGGATTTAATAAATCCATATTTAAGGGGGAAACGAGAAGAACTTCAGATTTAACTGTTGCTGGATTCAGCATGTGTATATTTAACCATTTGGATGGATTTAAGCTAAATTCATAAATCCAATGTAAATCCTATTAGAGCGGCACTATCAAACAGCCCCTAAGACTATCAGAGATGATTGAAATATCTCTTATTTTAAATTAGCAATTTCCCATTCGATAAAAACATCAATCTAGCAACCAAACTACTCATAATGGTGTTAACTCTTACTAAAACAAGTAGCAAGCATCCAACCATCCTTTAAATCGTCCTCAACCACAACCATTGACTTAGGATCCAATGATGGTTCGACAAGTGGTAGTGGGCAACGATCAAACAACTGAAAGAGGTTCGCAGCTATCCACCAATGGTTTGAAATCAAATGACCTTGATTAGCGGCATTCCTATGTTAATGACAATCCAAAGGTGGCCCTGTGACCATTTCGTGGTTTGGCAGAGGTTTCAATAAGCCTAGCATGCACAAAAGAGGGAAGGGGAAGGAATATGACAAGAAGGAGACGAACTGTCACAGAGATTTGGGAAAAGAAAAAATTTTACTTCATCAATACAAATCAACACAACCCAAATACATAAAAGATAAACCTCTCGTCAGAGATGTAAGAAATTCTCTTCCAAACCCAAAACCTAAGATTCGAGACAACAATCACACATAACATAACCCTAAACATATTAAGTCCTATATATAACCCACAAAAATAATTAAGAAATGACTAAAATGTCATTTTAGTCTTTATGTCTAACATGTCTTCAAATTATTTGGCGGGCTCAGTGTCGACTAAGCGGAGCACAAAGCAGACGGCGCAGCAACAGCTAGTCTAACATTACTCACCTCTCAAAAAGACACAATATCTTCACGATGGAAGAGATTAATTGTTGTTGGATCAAGTTGTATGGTTCCCACGTGGCGTTGCAATCTGACAATCATTTACATTTAATCAGCATTTCTTTCCCACCTGTTGATTCCTAGCATGCATTTTTAACTCAAATGGCTCCAAGAGAACTTCCATATCCTCCGTCAAAGTAGGGGAAGGTGAAGAAAAGGATGCATTATCACCAATAACACATCTCAACTGTGATACGTGGAACATTGAATGGAGTATCGATGAAAGCAAAAACTTTAAACGATAAGCCACCGCGCCAATGCACTCGGTGATCTCATAAAGACCAAAATAGCATGGGGAGGCTTCTCATTCCTGCATTTGGCCAATGCCTTCTACTAATAGGGCCAAAATATTAGATACACTCTATCTCCTACCACAAACTGCACATTCATTCAATGTCTGTGTTATTTCTTCATGAGTTATTGTGCTTTCAATAAATGCCCCTTCGATTTTGGCAAGGTGTCTCGAATCAATCTCGCGATTTCTTCCATCTACACTTACGGTAACAATATGGGCACACACGGATGGGAGAGACCCCCAGCCTCAGAGTTAACGCATACTCGTGTTTCCTCCATGGTAACTCAAAAACTTTTGCAAATTGTTGTAAGGCCCATAGAACTACGGCAGTAAGGGAGCCGAGCTTGAGCGAGCTTAGGCTTGGCTCGTGTTCGGATCGTTCGAAATAGCTCGTGTTCGAAATCGGCTCGTGTTTAAAATCGGCTCGCGAACAGTGTCCGTGTTCGGCTCGATTAAAATATTTGTGTTCGTGTTCGACTCGTGTTCGGCTCGAAATTGGCTGGTTAAACTTAAATTGCGAAAAATAGATGTAAAGTGTGGGATTCGAACCTGGATCAAATATATACAAAAGAATGTATTAACCACATTGTCACATGAGGTGTTATGATTTAAACTTAGACATAAATATATATAATATATTATTATATAAATAATATATGTAATATATTGTTATATAAATAGTTATATAATTTTTTTTTTTTATTTCGAGCTAAAACGAGCCGAACACGAGCGAACAAGGACTTGTTCGTGTTCGGCTCGTTTATAATTCGCGCTTTAAAAATTTGTTAGTGTTCGGCTCGTTTACTTAACGAACGAGCCAAACACGAGCTCTTTAACGAGTCGAACACGAGTTGTTCGCGAACAACAAGCTTTTTTGACAGCCCTATATAAAACGGATGTTGTAATCTCTGCCAACTTCATATCACGTGTCTCTTTCATATTATGCAACTCGATCAAGAATCATAATTTTATGTCTTAAATTACCCTAACTAATGGTCTTAAGTATCACCAAAAGACTTGCACAAACTGGGGTCACCGCTAAGTACTACTGCCACATCTTTGTCCTAAAACTCCATTGTCAAGAGTTTTCAATTCATCCGATTGCCCTAAAGACTGCAACAATTTCTTACCCAATATAGCATCAGTGCTTCCTAAATCTAAGGGAACAAAGCCCTTCACCACCTGAATATTTTGTAGTGTCAAAATTAACCATTTAAAAACTCCCATGCTCTTCTCCACCTGTCCAATCCACATCAGCACTCCAAAGCTTCTTGTGTCAATCATTTCAAGCTTGAAGTTCTCCACTATATGAGTGGAGATGACGTCATGGGTGGCTCGCTCTCTACCAACACCACTACTTCATGCTCTCTAATCTGTCCCCGAAGTTTCATGATGTGGTTCGGTGTGAACCCCAAAACCGAGTTCAATAAAAATTTTTCCATTCAAGTGAGGGTATTCCTCCTCCACCATAACCTCCTCTATTTCTTCATCCCATGTCTCAACCTCATCACAGACTATAAGAACCTGCAATGTCTAATCCTTACAGCTGTGTTCCGAGACAAATTTATCACACACAGAAAATATAACCTCTTGGTTCTCATCCACATCTTGGCTCTTCTCCACTTATCCTGGCTCCATCATTACTCCAAAGTTTCCTATGTCAACCATCTCAAGCCTCAATTTCTCTACTAGATGAGTGGAGATGAAGTTGTGGTTGGCATCGCAATCTACCAACACCACTACTTCATGTTCTCCAATCTACCCCCGAAGTTTCATGATGTGGTTCGGTGTGAACCCCATCACCGAGTTACATGAGAATATCGCCATCCAAGTGAGGGTGCTCCCCTCAACAAAACCTCCACTGTTTCTTCATCCCACGTCTCATCCTCGTCACCCACTATAAGAGCCTGCAATACTTGATCCTTACAATGGTATTTCGGTGCAAACTACTCATCATACTGAAAAAATAATCTCTTCATTCGCTTTCCTTGAATTTCAATCTCTACAAAGTGTTTTAAGGTCCCTCCTTGTCATGGCCAGTTATTCCTGTCGTGTGGAGCCTCTCTTTATAATTCCAACGTTTGAATTTTTGTACCGACATGATTGTAATACTTTGATATGGCGCTCTAAATGCATTGCTTATATTAGTTCATTCTATTACATTTTTATCTTCAATTGATTGAGCTAATTCCATAATTTCCCTCAATCATCTCGGTCTCGACAAACAAGTGCTGCTCGAATCTCTGACTTCAAACCCTTCATGAAGTTTCCTTCCAACATACTTATGATATATCTCTCAAACGATCATATGATTCCCTCCAAATGTTGTCGCTCAAATCCACTCTTGATTCCTTCACTGGATCCTGTGGCTCCAAATCACCTAAGGCAGTGACGCCGCCCTGATACCATGCAAATCCTTCTAATTGCAAGATGTCATCATTTGTTCCAATAGCACGCAACGACATGTTTGCTTGAAAATTTGTGATCCGCTTCATCATTTCTTCCAGGGTTATGAATCTCCCCCTCCATGGATGAGAAACACTCATTTATTCCAGATCTGATTTGGCTCACCCCTCTCTAGTTTCCCCTCCAAAGCATCTACTTTCATGGCTATCATTACTCCCAGGATGGGTTTTTATCATAAAGGTGGAACTTTTATACATCGTGATCCCATTGTTGGCTTTCCAACTAGGTCGAATCACGACTGTATTGTGAGGCTCAGTCATGAAGCTGACACTGCGATCCCGTCATTGGCTTCCCAGCTAGCTCGAATCACAATTATATCATGAGGTTAGGTTACGAAGGCAAAACAACGGGACAAAAGCGAGACAATCGCTAAGATGGAGATGGAGCCAACGGCCTCAAATGGGGACAAGAGATTTGTAGCATAGCAACGGCCTCGAATGCGATAATATCAATTTAATATAAAGGAGACGAGCTTCCACAAAGATTAGGGCTAAAAAGAATATTTTACTTCACCAGCAAAAAAAAAAACACAACCCAAACACATAAAAGATAAACCTACAATTCAAGGGGTAGGAAATTCTCTCCCAAATCCTAACCCTAAGATTGAAGGCAGCAATCACATATGACATAACCCTAAACATATTAAGCCTCGTTTATAACCAATAATAATAACTAGCAAATGATTAAATTGCCCCTTTAGCCTTGTGCCTAACGTAGGTCTTCAAATTATTTGGAAGTCTTGCAATCAACATAGTGGAGTACGAGGCGGACGGCGCTATAGGCGCCGATCTAATCGAATAATGGTTAAAAGATCACAAAAGATGCCTCAATTCTATGAAAAGAAATAAATTATAGGGATTTTGAAAAAAAACAAATGTTTAACAGTGATGGCTTCTTGTCTTTGAGAAATTTCTGGTATCAGCAAATAAGAAGCATTAGATGTCTAATATATAAATAAGAAAGAAATGACAGGCATGAAATTTGAAAATCCCAGTAAAAGCATCTGTCATTGTTGGCATATTTCATTATATTGTTATTCTATTAAGATTGCCTTGATATATAACAAAAAAATAAACCATCCAACAATAAATTAGGGATCGAAAAATTCCACTAGTGATACTACAATACAGATCCATATAAACTATTGTGGAATTACGATATAAAAACACCCTAGCTTGCTTTTGATATAAATATATTAGTCTCCTAGCACTTGCTTGGCCTAAGAACCAAACATAGGGGTTAATGCGTTCTTTCATATTCGTAAGAGCCCTCAAAGAAGGATGAGAGTGATCATGAAACAAATTAGAATCTCAACAAATTGCCTAGATCCAAGAAATCTTGCAATTACCTAACAGAGATAAATACTCTAAAGAAATATTGAACAAGAAAACGGGATGATAATATTTTACTATCACTTAAAACGCTCCCTGCGTTTGAGAAACACAAACTTGCAATTGCAAACCCATAGAAGCAAATATTAAACATTCGATTATGATTAGTTAACTTCAAAAAAAATGTGGAACAATTACATACATAGCACAAAATTCTTAAGCTTTTGTATTTCTCACAACAAAACTTTCATATTTACACTCATAGACTTGAATCTTACATGCAAAATTAAATTATTACCACTTTTTAAAAGTGGATTACACCTTTTCATGCATATTTTTGAAGCAACAAATTGCTTTGTATATAAATATGAAAGTGTACGCATGAGATAGCTATAAATTTCCCATAAAAATTACTTCAAGACATTTGGCATTCATACCACAACAAAAAATGTTTCGAAAAGAGGACAAGGCATCTACTCACTTGCAAAGCAACTTCATGGCCCTCGCAAGTGATGTTAAAGGAGAAAATTTTGAATCACCATTTACAGCACCGACTTCAAACTTTTTTAAGCTCGGAACTTTAGACATAAGATATTCACCAACATTGATGTGGCTCAAACTTTGCTCTAATATCACCACACCACGTTAGTAAGAAAATGTACATGATAAAATAAATAAATAAAAAAAACCAAAATTGAAGCAAATTTGTATAAAAATAATAATTTCTAAATTCTGAAAAGAACTATAGATGTGTATTAACTTACTCCCAAATAGCACCTCAACAGTTTTTGTGACCACTTGTGTTATCCTTGTAGAAGAAACTTTCATTAACTGAAAATGATCATCAGCTATTACAACACGTCTAGGTTGGCGTACATTAGCATATGGAAGTTTGAGTAGGAGATGAGCAGCTCGATGCAAGACATTAGGATCTTTGGCAAACAACCCTATAAATAAAAGAAAAACAAATTATTAATCAGCTGCTTCTTGTTTTGCATCCTGCAATATAATCAAGAAAGAATTGCACCATAGAAGCCAATTAATCTTTTTATAACAAGGGTATGGCTCTTGTGGCCGTGGTATAAAACTTTTCACTAATTTGAACTTCGATTATTTCCAAAAGCACCACTCTTCCCGAGCTCGATGAACAAACAAGCCAAGCTCAAGCCAGCCCCGGCTTGGCTCGTTAACACATGAGCGGGCTGATTTAAAAAAAATATTAATAAAAATTATACTCAAAATTTATTAAAATTCAAATTATCTTTCAAGTATTAAAAAATCTTTAAAAATATTATTTTATATTTATATCAACTAACTTTTTTGTATTTATCTCTTAATTGTTCATTCAATTTATCATTTTATTGTAACACTAGCTTGAATTGACATTATTTTCTCTCTTTCATAATAAACAAGCCGGCTTGAATGACGCGGAGAGAGCAACGGCTTCCGTGGTCGTGCAAAGACAGACCCGAGAGGCACTATTTTTGTTTCCTTTCTAATTTTAGCATCTTTTTTTTTTCCTTTCATTCCTTCCTATTCCTTTCATATTTATGTGTGTTGTATTAAGGTTTTTTGCATGAATTTGTTTAAGACAACGGCCAACATCCCTTTCTGCATTTGAAGATTGTATTATAGGGTTTGGCTGATGCTCTAACTGTATCTTACTCCCAAAGTAGTGATTATCCTACAACTAACCTTCTACAACATTCCCACATTGATCCCAGTCATCCCTTCCCTGCTGCAACCACTGGAATAACAGTTTTGGTTGTTTTTTCCTGCAGTTTCACTAATTACAGGCTTCCAACCACCTGTCCTAGCTTCCGCCACCTTAGACAGCCATCCTCTTACTATGTTGCAGTCTCCTGCATTCCCTGTCGCTAACACCAACATTCCACCCTAGTTGCAACTGCCCGGAAACTTTTTTTTTGTTTTGCTAATTTATGTTGTTCTAACCGCCCAACCATCTAATCCTTTCCTTCTAGCATGTTGCCATTACAGCAACTCCTCCCCTTCACCGTCGAAATCCTCCTTTGCCGCTGCCAAACCTTTCAGTCCTTCACTTACTTTTTGCTATCTCTCTGAAGGACCAAACCGATCACCACCACCACCTCGAGATCCACCCAGTTTGAGTTTGTTGTGTCGTGTCGATTATTATTTCAGATTTTTGGGTGTAATGTTGTTGTATTTTCCCTTTCAAGAGTGTTGGTTGTAACCGTTTATGCACTTTCAGCAATAACATATGTTTTTCTGATTGTGGTTTGGGTTAACTCCGGTATCATTTGGTTTTAGAGTTAGGCTGACTCTACTTTTATCCTAGGGTTTCTAGCATCCCCCCCCCAACCAAAAAACTATTTCTTTCCCTCCACCCTACACACCTCCTTCCACTAGCCTACATCCAAAACCCTAACTACACCCCCAAGGAGAAAATTATCTTAATTTGATCAAGAATCTACCATGTATGACATATAACAGCTACTCCATCAAGTGCTACATCAGCTCAATGTCATTGAATAAAAAATCTAGGACTGGATTGCTGTAAACCGTAATAGTGAAATCAGTGAAAAAGAGTAAGAAAAACACCAAAATCCATTTCGAAGCGCTTTTGAGTACAATATTAGTGAAGACCCGGTCCACCGCAATTTAATTAGCTTCCTAATTAAGAATCTCACCTCCCACTCACCTACACACCCACCTACCGCTCACCTACCACACCCACCTATCGCTCACCTACCTCTCACCTACCGCTTTCCTAGTTTCTATAAATAATCTCTTATGATTTGTCATAAGCCACAAGCCAAACAAAGCCAAGCTAGGTCAAGTCAAGTCTTCTAAGAGAAAAAGAGAGAAAAAAATAGAGATTTTATTGTAAACGTCGAGGCGCTCGACGGTGTAATTTCTCTAAGAAATAAAATCTTCTGCAGCTCCGTGGACATAGGCAAATTTGTTGAATCACGTAAATCTGTGTCGGTTTGATATTTTTTCAGCTTGCAATTTTTCTCGTTCCATTTTTCACTTTATTGTCGTTGTTTTTCACAACAACTAGTATCAGAGACTTGTGTTCGAATCTAAGAAAGAAAGATGGGCAGAGGCGAAGTGATGACATTGGGGATCGAAAAGTTCAATGGCACAGATTTTGCTTACTGGAAAATGCAGATAGATGACTACCTCTATGGGAAGAAATATCATCTTTCGTTACTGGGAAAGCGGCCGAAAAAGATGGACGTGGCGGAATGGAATATGTTGGATCGACAAGTTCTTGAGGTATTCAATTAATCCTGTCGAGATCGGTTGCCCACAATGTCATCAAGAAGATGACTACTGCAAATCTCATGGCGGCTTTATCAGATATGTATGAAAAGCTATCGACGAATAACAATGTGCATTTGATGAAAAAAAATTTCAACTTAAAGATGGCGGAATGTGTGTTTGTTGCTTTACACCTAAATAATTTTAATATTATCACAAATCAATTATCGTCTGTTGAAATTGATTTTGATGATGAGATACATGAGCTGATATTGTTGGCTTCATTATCAAATATTTGGGAAGTCATGAGGATGACAGTTAGTAATTCTGCAGGTATCTAAGCTGAAATATGATGATATTCGTGATTTGATTTTTGACTTACGAGGTGCGTAGGAAGGATTCTAGCGATGCCTCGTGTTCAAGTTCGGCGTTGAGTGTTGGTTCTAGAGAGAGAACACATTACAGGAACTCAAACAGAGTAAGATCAAAATCAAAGTCTGGTCAGCAGACAACCTGCTGGAATTGTGTCAAAATTGACCACATAAAAAGGAACTGCAGGAATCCTAAGAAGAAGGGAAATGATGGCGCTAATGTTGTAACTAAATAAATACATTATGCATTATTGCTAGCAGTTCACAGTTCTGTTGATAACTGGAAATTGGATTCAGGGACATCCTTCCATACATCTTCCCATCGGGAGTTAATGTGAAATTATGTTGTTAGTAACTTTGGAAAGGTATATATGGCTGATGGAAAAGCTCTGGACGTGGTGGGTGGTGGGGATAGGAGGATAGGAGACGTTGATATTGCACTCCCTGACAAGAGCAAATGACTTTTGCAAAAGGTCAAACACGTTCCTGAGTTGAAGAAAATTTCATCTCTATTGGGCAGCTTAATGAGGGTGGTCATTCGGTGGTGTTCTCAGATAGCACCTGGAAGGTTACCAAAGAAGCATTAATACTGGCTTATGGTAAGAAAACTGACACAATATATATGACTACAGACATAAGAGTCAGAGGTGTATTATGGGAAAGCAGAAGAAGTTCAATTTCTTGAAAAGTGGTAGAGAGTCAAAAGCAGGAAAACCGAACCTTGTACAGACAAATGGTGAAGAATCACAGAGCTATGAAGAAAACTTGCAAGATAAGAATTCCAGCGAGTGGGAGCTGACCAAGAAGGAGGAGATGGATTCCCTACCAGGAAATTAGACTTGGGAACTGGCAGAACTTCTACCATGGAAGAAAGCATTACACAATAAGTAGGTGCACCGGGTAAAGACTGTGATTGATGGCAGTAAGAGGTACGAAGTTGTACTTGTTCAACAGGAGCGGGATATTGCTTATGCAGTGGGAGTTGTAAGCAGATACAGGAGTTACCCGAGAAAAAGCTTATTGATACAAGACAATGTTGACGGTAATATATAACCTGAGAGTGTTACTCGTGAGAAAATAAAGTTGCATTCGATTTCAGCTAGTCTTCTGGCATGAAGAAATGGGCTTTGAGTTGCAGAGGTGGAGAATATCATGTTTGAGGAAAAAAATTGGTACAGCTAGTAGATGATGCAACTAATTGGTGATGCAGTCAGTGTCCCGGTCTTCAAATGAAAGAATTGTCGGGTAATATGGAGACATGGTTCACCGCAATTTAATTAGTTTACTAATTAAGAATCTCACCTACCGCTCACCTACCGCTCACCTACCACACCCACCTACCGCTCTCCTAATTTCTATAAATAGTCTCTTATGGCATGTCATAAGCCACAGGCCAAGCAAAACCAAGTTAGGTCAAACCAAGTCTTCTAAGAGAGAAAGGAAGAGAATGAGAGAAGAAAATAGAGATTTTTTTTTGTAAACGTCGAATCGCTCGACGGTGTAATTCCTCAAAGAAATAAAATCATCTGCAGCTCCGTGGACGTAGGCAAATTTGTCGAACCACGTAAATCCGTATGTCGCCCTGGTGTTTTTTCTGCTTAAAATTTTTCTCGTTCCATTTTTCGTTTTATTGTCGTCGTTTTTCACAACAAAGATGCTTGTTGGAGGAAACAGATATTGAATGTTTGTTAAAAGATATAGAAATGGCATGCCTATTGAAGGATACAAAGATCTGGAAATGCAGGTGGGCCTACCAGACTTCGAGGGGAGAATGAATCCAGATGATTTCCTCAAGTGGATGCGAACTTTTGAGCAGATCTTTGAGCACAAAGAGATGCTCGATGATAGAAGAGTGAAGCTCGTTGCCATCAAACTAAAAAAGAAAGTTTCTTTGTGGTGGGAGGACCTAAAGAGGGAGGGACAGAGAAGACGTGACGGGATCACTTCTTGGGATAAAAATGAATGTGATGCAGCGAAAGTAACTACAACAACATTACCATCGCGATATTTTCCTACAGCTCCACTTCCTGCAACAAGAGCTATCGGTGGAGTACACTGTATAATTTAAGCAGCTTAAGTTGAAGTGTGAAGCGAAGGAGACAGAGTAGCACACCATAGTTAGGTACTTGGGAGGCATTAAGCCCTTCATTAGTAATGTTGCCCGGATGCAACCTCTTAGACACTAAGGGACGAGCAAACCTTAACACTGAAAGTAAAGAGACGGCAGAAGCAAAGCATACAACTACCGTCAATCAAACAGCCACCCACAATTAGAGATCTAAGGAGGAGCATGCAATGGAGCAGACTTGTCAAGAGGAAAACAGAGCACTCAGAGTGAGAACTAGTCTGAGAAGAGCAACACACACACTACAGCCCCAACGAGAACATGTTCCAGATGCATAGTTTTGGACATCGCTTCTAGTTGCCTGACAAGCCAAGTTGTGTCCTTCACCGAGCAGAGGGCAGGAGAGAAAGTTAGCGACAAAGAGGCAGTTGAAGAATAGGGAGAGAGTACCATATTTCATCGGATAAGAGCGAGATGCTCGTGGTTTGACGGATCCTACAGACTGAGGCTATGGGGGATTAGCAGTGACTTCACCATAATATATTTTGCATTCAGTGAACTGTGAATGGGAATGTTTGCAGTCTCATTGTAGATAGAGGGAGCAGCAAGAATGTGGTATCCACACAGATGGTGGACAAATTGAGACTCACAACCATAGGCATTCTAAACTATATTTTCTGATGTGCTTGAAAAAGGAGAATAGTATCAACATTGACAAGACATCTCTCGTGGAGTTTTCAACTGAGAACTAGCGGAAAAGTCATGTATGGTGTGACGTGATGTCGAAGGATGCATGTCATCTTTTGTTAGGGAGAATGTGGCAGTTTGATCGTCGAACTCAATATAACGAGTTCAAGAAGACAATCCTTTACCAAAGATAACAAGTGCATGGCCCTTTTACCTTCAGTGGAGTCTGAGATAATAAGTGCCCTTGCCAGCTGAGAAACACCAGTAGGATCATATTTGGTGATGACAGAGGATGTGATGTGAGCGTTAAAACAATACTCGATTTCAGACACTAAAACAACACCCGGTTCAGGAAGCTAAAACAGTGCCCGGTTCGAGCACATAATATCGCGGGGACCAACCTGCATCCCTGGGAGGAATCCTGCGAAGATAGGATAAGGCGCGAAGCCACGCGCGACTGCCAGAAAAATTTCGTGAAGGCAAATGGACAAAGCAGCACAGAATCCCGAATTATCGCGATCCAGAATGATGCGTCTCGAGGTTACTGCATCCCGAAAGTTCTTTTTGAACTCTTCTTGCCTTTTCCACTCTTTTCCTTTTGTGTAGAAGCTTCCTCCATCCTGGGGTAGCCTATAAATTGCCATCCCCTATGTGCAGAGAGTCGGTTCTTGGTGTGTTTAGCTTCAGATCTCCAGTGTAGAGTCTCTTTCCCCTTTGTGGACTGTATTTGAGAAATGGTGGTGCTTTAATTATATCCTCTCTGAGGTGGTGATTGAATCCTCCCTTTTTACCTTCCCCGAATCTTCTCCCCCACTCCTCTGTCGTCGACTTTCTCTCTCTCTCTCTTTGTCACCCCCGACACACAACCATCCCCCTTCTTGCACATTATTACAGTAGCCCTGTCTTTCTAGCTCATTTCAAGCTCCTCCCAGCCACCCCACTACCATTGTCGACCACCTACAAATCTTCCCATTTATTGTCCTTATAGTTTCGCACATTCCATTCGCCATCACCTGCCTTCGCGCGACTGTCATCATCCCTCTTAATCATTCATATCTCCCTAGCTGACTTCCATCACCCATTGGAATACATTTAGGAGTGTTTGCTTGTGTAGTTTTGTATTTGTGTTGCTACTTTAAAATCGAGCCATGTTATAACCTTATTTTAATATTAATGAAATTTCACCTTTTGTGTTTCTATTATTTCCCCTACTAGTTCTGATATCATGATGGCAAGGCAGAAAAGCCGATTCCAGACATAGGGGAGCCAGTACATAGAGAGTTTTAGGACATCCTCTTTGATAGCTTATCACCATGGTCGCATCCGTTCGGGGACACTTAGACTACCCTCACTTCATAACAGACTGAACTGACCTTGAGTCACTTTTGGAAGATTCGGCAGGGTATACTTGGCAGGAAGGCTCAATTCAGTTTCGTAGTGTACCCCCAGAAGATTGGACCAATATAGATCGTTGCTTGCAGGTGGGAAAAATTCCTTAGGTGTTTTAGGAGACGGTGCAGTCGACAGAAGGAACTCGATGCTCATATCAATGCAAACAACTCTACCACCTTCAACATATCTGATATGACTCCATACTGTGAGGAGACAAGCATCAACGAATGAAATCGAAGCTCCCCTAACCCGGGAGACTGAAGCGAGATCGCCTCCTGCTTACGCGCAAGACACTGGAGCGAGTCATGACCCTTGCGATCACGTGAAGACAAAACTGAACAAACTTTTTTTCCATTTTCTTTACAATTTTAGCAAATTTCCTCCTTTCCTTTAATTCATTTCTATTTCTTTTCTATATATGCATTGTATTGGGATTTAGAGAAGAGTTTTTGGTGTGAGTTTGTTTAGAACAGTCGCCTAAGTTCGTTTTTTTATTCCAAAATTGCATCTTATGATTTTGGTGGTGCTCCAGTTGTATCTCACACCTGAGGGAGTGATTATCCTTCCCATAACTAGTGCAACATTCCCAAATCGATCCCCGTCGTCCCTTCCTTGTTGTAGCCGCCGGAATAGCAGCTTTTTATGTTATTTCCTACAGCTCCACCAATTTCAACCCCCTATCCTCGCTTTTGCCACCCCGGTAGCCATCCTCTTGCTATCCTACAGTCTTCTGAATTCCTCGTCATTGTCGCCGACATTCACCCTCATTACAGCCGCCTGGAAAAAGTTTTTCCTAATGTTTTCTGTTGTTCCAGCCGCCCTAGCATCTGTTCCTCTCCTTCCAGCTTGTTGCCATTACTGCAACTCCTCCCCTTCATTGTCGTCCTCCTCCTCCCTGCTGCCACGCCTTTCAGCACTTCACCCACTCTTTGCCACCTCTCCGGAGGGCAAAACCCTCTCCAATCACCACCATCACGAGATCCACCCAAATTGAGTTTGTTGTGTCGTATTTGTTGTTATTTCAGATTTTTAGGTGTCATGTTGTTGTATTTTCTCTTTTATTTTTAGTAATAATATTAATTTTTTAAATTATGGTTTGGATTAACTCTGGTATCATTTTGGTCAGCTCAAAATTATAGAATTAATCTTGAGCTCGAACTCAATTAATTAATCAAGCAACAAACCAAAAGCCGATAGTGGCTTGAGCTCAACTCTACTCGTTTACACCCATATCACATTTTATTATACAGGTTCCAATATTTGAGCCAACCTGATGCCATTAAAGAAAAGACAAGGACAAGTGAACTTGACCATGGGGTTCATCAGTCTGAATAATGTCGATGCTCGTATGCTTGATGAAAAAAAAAACTGTTACTTTCTGCTAGAAAAAGTTTTGACCGACCAATTTGATTTAGCCTACAAGGATGAAGTAAAATAGTAGAATTAACTGGCAAAACAAACTAACGAGAATGAAAAGATGTATTCTAATGACTCCCACAGTAAAGTTGTCAATATCACAATATTCATCAGCCATACACACATGGGAGAATAATGAACTTCTTTCATATCATATTCAGTGGCAAACTATAAAATTTTCACAATGAATCAGTAACAAGAATTTCTCTAAACAGATAATATCAAGTAACAAAACAAATATGCCATACGCATTACAACTGTAATTCCACAAAGAGAGTGATGTGCAACTCATAAAAACATACCAGGGGCATCCAAACTTGGTGAGATGTGAAGAACACCGTTGTTCAAGGTGGAATGCGACGGTCTAAAGCCCAGAATTCCACAAAAAGCAGCAGGTACTCTCACACCACCTACGGAGTCCATTCCTGCATGCATCTGGGAGTCAAAAAAAAAACTATGGTTGCATATACATCCATCAAGACATTACCATGTCACTGACAACATACAATATCAATGTGGGTTTTTTTTTTCCCGGAAGATTTACAAATGTAAAAAATGAAGTTTGGTGTTAGATATGTAAATACATAGGAATTGGGTAGTATGTGTGTACATGCCCCTTCTTTCACTTTTTCAGAAAAATAGAGATATCAAAAGTGCTAGGCACCCTCGAGGTCATATGGTTTCTTAATGCCCAAGGCACGAAGTCACCAATCTAATCGCTAGCCCAAACAAAATCATTCTCTATAATTATCAATTATTTCAATATTGAATATGTTCAATTTGTATAAAATGATAATCCTCACATTAAACTATATTAGATAAAATAATAAAAAATATCAAATTTTGTTACATTGAACATTTCAATATCATGCATAAGAAAATTATGCATGACGTACCCAAATAACGATTTCAGCTAATCTAGAGTAGATGTTAAGATTGTGGCATGTATAGCCAAGAGATTATTAGGTCTTCATGAATATCTACTTCTTCCTCTCCATTATTTAGGCAATATTCCACCTCATTACATTTAGATTGTAGTATCACATCTCTTCATCTATCTTAATGAAATTCATTACCTTCATCATCAAGATTTATGATCACAGAACTTGAAACTTTTAAGTCTACAATTAATTTATCATATTTCTTAGCATGCATCCTTATTTTGAACAACTTCGGTCAGTTTTTCAGTATTAAAGCCAGCTTATTTTTCAAATTACCAGCTAAAATCTCTCTATTTGACACCCTGAAAATTGGATTATAAATGGTTCCTACTTATGAGGTTTGAAGGACATCATCACAGCCTTAACAAGGCACTTCGGAAAGCACTCAATTTACCTTTTATAACATTGAACAGAATACAATACTACAAATGAAATATTTGTGTGATTATTTATTCACAATGACAGGCGAAAATCATAGCTTGAATGAAACTTCAAGATGAAGGTGTGCACCATATAACAAATAATAATTTTCTGCCTATAAACAAATAATCATAGCTCGGCTACTAACAAAATCACATTACAAAGTTAAATTTTGTGCACATTTGAAGAATCATAGTTCATGGGCATCAAAATGTCATAAATTAAAGTTGAATAGAGGATTAGAGAACAAAATAATAGTTATTGTGTCTCTTGCAGGTTCATAGCATAGAACAAAGCCATGAACAGCATACCCACAAAACTAGAACAATTGGGCCTTTTTCTATAGACCATATTAATTGTTTCTCCATCATTTTTAGGCTTTATTGTGCAAAATAATCCGTGTCCAACATCACTCTTGCACAAACTTCTAAAGATGGTCCAAATCAGCTTTATCCAATTATTTGTAGTCCATTTTTATGAATCAACATTCTCCATACATGCCTAATGAGAGTTGTTAACATAAAACTTATATAATAACTTGATTCCAATCTCAACTTATATGATGGTTGCACATCAAAAGTAAACAAAAATACTAAACTCAAATAAATTTTAGTTAAAAATAAAGCAATTGAGCCTTCGCAGTTCTTCTAAGGGAGGCTTCGTAAATATGAATTTGAAAGGAGAGCAAATCATTTGATAAAAATGAGATTTTTCACATGTACATTTTTTTAATTAAAAAATTTAATTTCTTGTTTGCCTAGTTGACAGTTGTAACCCAACAATCTGTAATGGATGTTTCAAATAGTTTTTTTTTATTATTATTAAAAATAGAAAAGCTAAAATTGGGATGAGATGGTAATTTTAAAGCTATTAAAATTATTGAGTTAGAGATATTAAATAGATCAGCTCTCAATGCTAGACATTTCACAATCATTAAAAAAATATTACAAGTCATGGAAAAAGTGAAAAAAAAAATCTAATTATTCAATCTTTATTTATTTAAATTATATTTTTTATTGTTGCAATTCCATATTGTGTAAAATGATTACAATTTAACTTAAAGACACATACATAATCAAAAACTTAAATCATATTCCATAATGCACATGACATAGTTTTATTGTTGTATTTTCATGTTGTATATAATAAAAAGAATTTAACTTGAAGACCATGCGCACGCGCACACCCGCACACACATGTATGTATAATCAAACTTAAACCACCTTACGGGATCTTTTTCAACAAATATAATGATATGTCAATCATAGTAATTTTCAACTATTCACAAGCCAAAAAATAAAAACAGAATCAAAGATATAAATGATATAAATAGAAAAATGATATAATAAAAAATAAAGAATATACTCGTTCAATGAGATACCAACTAGACAGTAAGGGTCTGTTTGGGGCAGTTGCGCTGTGAAGCTGCTGTTGAAGAAGCTATTGTTCAAAAAATTACGGTTATTATTACAAATTTACTTTAAATTCAAAAAGTCTAACTGAAGCTTTCAAACAGTCACCACAATTTAACAGGTTTGGTTGAAAAAAATAGTCTTCTCCCATAAAAATTTCTACCAAACAGCAATAAAGCAGCATCTGAATATGGTGATGATCTGAAAAACTAAGCAACCAAAAAGGTGTCCCAAACAGATCCTAAGAGGCAGAACTTATGCAAAACAAGAGTGTTAAGTTAAAGCAATGATAAGCATTCTCCAGAAAAACTTTGAACAAGAAGCTCCTATGCTGCCAATAAAAGCTAGTTAAGAACATATAAGGACTTGCAGACGAGCAAGACAAAAAGAACCACTAAGATGACTAGTTCCAACAAGAAAGAATGGAGAACTAATAAGCAAAGACTTAATAATGAAAGAAACAATGGTGCCTAGATATTGTCATAAATGATGAATCAACCAATGAAATCAAAATCTATATTTTAATCTAAGCCAAAATCCTCGATTCAAAAGACAAGAAAATTTTATCTTTTTTTTAATGAAGGGAGATGGCAACATTGATACGTAAATTTTTAAGTCACCTTCAAATGAAAAATTTAACTCCTATCTAATTTTATATTTTCAATGGATTTTTACTCTAAGAAAAAATTATGATAACTCCCTCTTTCTTAACATTCTTCCCATGTTTATCTAACCAATTCAAGATAGAGCTTTTTTACATAAAAAAGCCCAAACAACAACCAATATCATCAACATTTTTTTTCTTTTTTGGACCACAACTTCACTCATGAGTATTTATCAAGCAGCTAAAAAGTAGTAAGGATATATGTCTTCTATAAGAAGAAAAAACTGAAGCTTCAATGATTGGAAGCATAACCAAAATACAAAAATATCACAAACAAGCTTCTTCGCCTAATAACTAAGTAAATAATCAGCTAAAAAGTATAATTTTTTAATTTTTAAATGAAGAACTCAGCATTTATTACAAAAGCAAAAGTAAACACCAGGACATTAGTTAGACAAAAAATGCTTTTAAAATAAGGTTTTGAAACTCGATTTTGATTTTAGTTTGGCCTTGTCTTAAAATTTTATTTCAATAGGTTTGTCGATATCAAAACTCAATTGTCCTTCAAGATAAAATATTAAAAAAGAATATTTAATGGAATAAAACAAAGAAACATGTCTGAATGAAATTCAAGGTAAAATACACGTGAAAAATTAATGAACCTTGTTGATAAAAGCATAGTATAACTTGGTGACTACCCAAGAGTTTTATTAAAATTCACTATAAATATATAATGTTGGCCATAAACGTTGGACTTTACCAAAAATCCACAAAAACACTTCAATTTTGTCAAAATTCAAGACCCAGTCAAAACTAAAAATACTAATGAGCTATTGATCAACTGAAACTAAACCAAAACAACTACAAAATAAAACTATATAAATGGCTTCATAAAAATCATTTCAGTAGTTCATCATCATCACAATGGAAGTTTAAAAATATAAGTGCACTTTCTGCATACAGGATTCTACTGAAGAAGCTTACCCAATGCAAAATCTACCAAGCCACCAGCAACAGCGACAGCTGATCCACTTGAACATCCTCCAGGGACTCGATCAGGTGCCTTAGGATTCATCGGTGTGCCAAAATATTTATTCACGCCACTTAAACTGACAAAATTTAATTTTGAAATCATGTAATAACATCAGACAAATTATTAGAATGAGAAAGACTACATAATTAAAAAGATAGAATAAAAGTTCAACTAGTTGTATAAATCGGTAAAAATTAAAACCAATAATATGCAAAAATAAAGGAATTAGTAGCACATTGTGAAATAAAGAGAAAGTAATCTAGCAAAAAATGGTCTGTCTTACCTAAAAGCCATGTCATCAATGACTGTTTTGCCAACACATGTAGCACCTCCATCTATGAGGGTGGCAACCAAAGAGGAAGTGTGCATTGCAGCTTCATGAGTTCTTGCCCAGTCTGGATTGCCAAACCCCGTTACATGTCCTTCTATATCAAATCTAGATGCAAGAAAATTAAAATTTGAATAATCCCAAGAATGATACTGAAATAAGAAAATCCCAAGATGATAAGAAATGAATCTGAAGAGGTCGGCAATAGAGTGTTTACAGGTCTAAAAAATATAAGAAATTGCAGATAAAAGGGATACTATTGGGGCAGCTAGAAAAAACAGCTGATATAGTATATAAACATTTGATAAGGATCATTAAAACCAAACGGTTAAATAATGAGAAAACATTCTCCAAACTACACAAGCTAACGGTTAATATTAAGAACATTCATGTTTAAAAATGCAATTACAGGTAAAAGTTTGATTTATCAAATATTTAGTAAGAAAAATCCAACTAAAATTAAAGATTTTTTAGGACAGTCCAGGTTATTATGTTCTGCAACTAAACATAGTATTTGAAACTGCAAATTATCATTCTGTTTTAGCTACCAGTTAATTGTTTGAATAGCGCATCAAGTTATGCAAATATTTACCAAGATAAAATATTGCCTTTAGTGAATTTAGCAGATTTCCCTTTCAGTCCAGAAAAAAAAAACTTAGTCATGACAGAATAAAAACTATTCAATGCAAATTGAACATAGAAGTTATTCCCAACACACTATAATGTTTTGTTTGGGGCAATATAGTTCTGCTTTACCTTTTAAATGCAATTTCTCAACCACAGTTTCAAATATACTTTCCCAAAAACAGCATTTTAAAGACAATTAAAAATAAAGCAAGAAATTTTAAGTGACCCAGATGTCTTGGTCTACGTTCATTGTACAGATGGGTAGAAAATTTTCACTTCTTCAGCCAAGGATTTCGAGCTTCATTGCCCCCCAGACTTTAAAGAGAAATATTTATGAAAGAGGTGATATTTTACAAGGGTAAGGTAAAGAATTCATTCTCAACAGGTATCCAATGCTTAGCATCCAACAAGATCTGAGATGAGCTAGTTTATAAGAGGAGGCGGTGAAGAGAGGGAATCTTCGCAATAAATCTGATGGATGCAAGAATGTAGATATTGAAGTTGAAACTCAGAGCCAATAGATTCCAGAGAAGATTCAATGGATGCCCTGTGTCATGTATTGTTGGTCAAACCGGCTGAGAGATGGTTACATGCAACAATTAGAAGTCAAAAGTTGCAGATGAGTGTCAGAGAAACCAAGAGAATATTTAAGATGGATGATAGGCTGTACTGCAAGATGCCTCATGTTAATCCCACGATGGAGCATATAGGTGATGGCAATTCTTGCTATGTCTGAAAATGTATGAGCACAGCCACCGTTGGACATTTGAACAAAATTGATGCATCAAGCTCGAACATGCAAAATGCTAATGGTTATGACTGTGAAAAAAAAATGTGGTGTTATATTTTTCCCCACTTTTTCAATCCTATGCATGAGACATACACTCCTCTAATGTCATAGCAAAATGAGAACGGTCAACTAATCAAATTTTTTATAGCTCAATCCATAACATCAAGAGTGACCAGCAAGATGATTGATTGGGTTTGAACGAGCAGTCTAAAAAGTCAAAGGCCATTGTTAATCTTTCGTTTTTATCTACCTTTTCTTATTAAATTTGGGTGAGTAGTCTTCAATTAATTACTCTTTAATTCGAAATAGAGATTCTCAGTGTTCATTTTCAACTTATGTTTCTTTCATTTTCCCTGTGTTAATTGTGTGAGAGCTTAATCCATAACAGACCTAAAGTGGTTTCAAAACCATGCCTAATCAACTTTGCAACAAATACCCAAAAATTTTTCAAATGAAAAGGTACAAATCTAACTCATGACTCATTGTTTCATCATTTCACAAAGAGAGAAGATGACTTAATAAAAGAAAATTCAAAAGTAGGAAAAATAGAGCTCAAGTGATAGCAAAAGGTAGATTATCAAATCTGCTCAACCAATTAGGGAAGATAAACAAATCTGGTTGACCAGTTCAAAGAGACCGGCCGAACACAAATTAAAAAAAAAATAAAGAATTTTTTTTATAAATGGTGTGCAATGTAATGCATGCGATGTCAGCCACGTCAATGATTAACACATCTGGGAGGGTGGAATGATGTGTATTAAATGCTCGTTCAACTCCCCATTGTGATGACGGAGTGGGATGATGAAGGAGATCATTGAACAATACAATTTGCACGATCGTATTAAGTTAAGTTTCCAAGATGGGTAGAGGGTCAGAGCAACATCATGAAAAAAGAGTTGTGCTTCTTTGTAGATCAATTCCGCCTCAAGTTTGCACTATGTCCAAGATAATAGACTTCTTCAAGTGTTTCCATTTGATGGCAACTAAACTCATGCAAAACTCCACCATTCATCCTAGCATGATGAAGATGTAAGCTCAACTAGATGAACATGAAAATTCTCTATTTCATTGATCTTTGATGAATAAAGGTGTTTATTTTTGAAGGACTGGTCCGTAATGTCAAAAATCAGAGGGGATGATATTAGTGTTTATAGAGAGTGGTTCGTCAATCCCAACTCAAACAACTAATCTCCTATAGTTCAATCACATGACCAATTAAGGCAATAACAAAGATTGGTTGATTTCAGCAGACTAAACCCCACCAGAGTTGAAGATGATGGAGCAAATAGTATTGTTGTCAATACTAAGACGAAGGAAGGGATGCATTTGTCACCTCGTTGGTGATGACGAAGAGGCTAAACATGCCTAACAAAAGTTCATTGTACTGAAAAAGAGTTAAAACTTGAACGATCCATGGGCATTTCAGGGAAGTTCATGCCCAAATTTGTCCCAAAATTGAGTTAACATAAACATGATGAAGCAACTGCCCAAATTAACATTATATTCTACACATTTTTAAGCTTAGACTCAATTCTAATGAAAAAAAACTAAAGGATTCCGATCAATATGCACTTCATACGGCCCCAAAGAGAAACCCTTAAAATGCATTCCATATATAAATGGTTTATTACATTTGAGTTGAGCATAGGATTTTACGCATTTGAGATTTCAACATAAACATGGAATCTAATAGTTGGTTTATTAAAAAAAAACCAAATATCTCATAGTACCAAGAAAAAAAAAGGCATCCATTAGAAGGCCTCAAAAACATAACATGGTAGTAATGACACTCCATCAAACTCTAGCCTCCTCCAAGTGAAAATAAAACAATTCTAGTCAAAGAAAAAATAATCTCTATAACGAAATTTTTAGGCAAAACCAAATACAGATTAGTGAAACAAATATCATATTTGAAGTTTCGCTCACCTAACAAAATTGGTTCATATCTTCTAAGAAATCACTAAAAATACATTATCTCGTTGGCTTTATTAATTAAGAACTAAACAATTAAAAAAACATACAAATTTATAAGATTTTGGAGCAATTACTTACAGAACAACCAAATAAAACCTATTTACAAAACTCACATTCGACTACATCGGTTAACAATAATATCACTCAAAAATATTTTTTGTTTACATTAAAATTTAAATGGTTGTATTGTAGCAAGTGCGAATACATTAATTCAATGGTTCATTTCAAAGGCATGATGTTAATTTTGTAAATAACAAATACTACAGCAGCATGTGCATAAATCTCTCTAAGAAAGTGTTTCAATCTCTGGTACGCCAAAAACCATGGTCGAGGAATAGGGAATATGATTTTCAATTGAATTCCATTTACTCGGCATTATCCGACCAATTGCGATTGCTCCACAACTACCCCTATCTTGCAAATAAAAACAATTCAAACAGAAAAGTATAATTGCGGAAGATGAACCAAACGAAACTCTAAGAGAAGAAATTCCAAAAAGTGGACAAGAGAAGTAGAAGCACTTACACATCTGCGACAGCAAAGGTGAGGCCATTGAGGGGATGAGGGGCTTTGGGCGGAGCGGGCTGTGGAGGAGGGAGGAGCTCAAACCGCTCAACGAACGCGCCCAGGTCCTCCTTAACAACCCGCTTCAGCTTTCGGGTCACGATCAGTATGCCGGCAATGCCGAGACCCAGAAGAACCCAAAGATTAGCGTTCGCAGACATCAATCCTCTTCCCTATATCTCCCACTGTGCAGAAAAATATATGTTAGCTTCTTCCTCCTATCTTTTATGCCGCGATAACAGAGAAAGATGGAGCAGAGGCGGCGAGAGGGGATAAGGCCTGAGCATCCAAGTAAAACCTAATATCCATTTTTTGACCCTTGCTGTTGCATCAAGGAAATGGCCTTCAAAATATATTTGGAAGAAAATAAAAGTTTACTTAACGTCGATGATAATTTTTCATATTCACTTGGTGCAGCTTATTTGGTGTGGGTGCGCCCGTTTGTTCGTGTAAAATGCATTTTGACAGTTTATGTATTTTCAAAACGTTATAAATAATGATTTCACACTGCCCTTATTTAGGTGAGGTTAAAGCTTTCTGACTGAGGTTTGACATTTCAAAAAAAAAAAATTGTGATAACAACCGCACCTAGATTATGAGCTGATTATTCAATAAGTTGCAGTTTGGAATTATAGGAAATTTGTAGCACATAACTCTTATGTATTCACATAGATCTCATCAAAATTATCATATTTACATGCATGTATTATTCAAATCTTAAAATAATTTTAATATATATTTTGAATCTGAGATTGTCCATGAATTTCATCTAAGTAGGGGTGTAAATGAATCAAAGCCTATGGCTTATTTGTTTTTTTTTTTTTTTTTTTTTTTTTTTTGGTTCAATTGTGTTTAAAATTACTCGTTAAAAGTATATTCTTATTCAACTTGATTTTTTTTTTAATTAGGCTATGTTCTACTTGAATAACTTATTAAAATTTAATAAATTGAATAATACAATTAATTTATAATTTATTTTTTTTATTTTTAACTTTTTTAAGAGGAAATAAAACCAAATTAAGTGTATAGGTCGCGCGGTGTGTGACTAGCATCATGTTGGTTTTGAGAAGAAATGTCTTTCATTTCTAACTCTAAAGAGAGAGTAGCTAAAGATTTTTTTTCAAAATTCAATGTGTAGGATTAATTCAAGTAGAGAGGGGGACTTTGGGCTAGAGAAATGTGGGACTGCGTGTCATTTGATAAATATTTCTTACATTTACAAAGAGTTTCAGCGAAGGAGGGACGAAGCCATAGGTGGGGCTCATGTGGGAAGGAAGGGTACTAGAAAGCCAAAAAATTATTTTTATGACATTTGCATGCATATCACCTCCATATATATATATCAAATCTAG
>NW_018165782.1:708339-756017 GCF_001263595.1 Phalaenopsis equestris | reverse complement strand
TATAAATTTTATTTTTTAAAAAATTCTAGCTAAAATTATTTAAAAGTCTAAACAAATTAAATATTTTTAAATACAATATGAAATTTTAATATATAAATATTTAGTAATAATATTTATTTATTATTTGATTATTTTGAGTCAAATTGAGTCGAACAGGAATAGATAAACAATTGGTCATGTTTGGCTTGCTTATAATAGAACTCAAAAAAATTGTTTGCGCTCGGCTCGCTTGCTTAGCAAACAAATTGACCACGAGCTACTGACGAGTTGTACACGAGGTGGTCATGAATAACATAGAATTGAGAGTGAATAAGGGAAGCGAGAGAGAGGGATAGAGAGAGAGAAATATAAACAATAATAAATTATGTTCACTAGTGTCTCTTCTTCATGGAATATTTATCTTATGTATAGAGAAAATAGTACAATTGTGATATTATATTTTTACCTTCATTTGGAAGGGATTCATGCTATGATATTTCCGATATTTTTACAAGTGCAAGCTTGTTGTTCAGCTACCTTATGGCTTAGTCAGCTAAGTTTTTTTTTTGTCTTCAGCTCGACGGGGTTAACTTGGTCTACTGAGTTTGTTCGGTATGGTTCTGTCTTTGGATCTAGTCTAGTTGACTATTTTTAATCCCTCGTAAGGAGTCTTTAGGGTCTTTATGAATGGTCGGAAATGTTTTGTGGAATTGTATCTTCTTTTTTATCAGCTCTACTACAGTATATGCCAAAGCACTGAGCCTGCTTTGCTGCATTAAATGAATTAGATGCTCTCTTTTCTTGTTTTCAACGGGATGGGTCATGCTTGGATCATCTGCTCGTCTTCTTGTCAGCCTCTTGGCTCGATCAGTTGTAGCATTTCTGGTTTGGTTCGTATGACTTTGCTCGTTCAGTTAAATGGGCCTCACAATACCCAGACAATGAGTTTGCCTCCACCTTACTCTTCTCTTATGGACGGTAAATCTCTTTAAGGTCGTTGCAGACGCCTTTTTTATGTGCATATTTTTGTTTTTCGATTACATACATATTGAAAATGACGTTGCGACGAGAATAAGAAAATTTAATAAAGTAGGTCACATTCAATTTTAATCAACGATTCAATGATTAAATTCTCTAAATTTTTGCGCCTTTTTTCTTATAAATATGGTATGATGGGACTCCTCATTCCTAATTTTCTTTGTCTTTTCTTATTAGAGTCAATCTGCTCCCATTTTTTTCTAGCGTTGTGATGGACAGCCTTGCAAAGTCTCGTGGTGACATTCCACGAGGATTTTGATCATTTTTATCTTTGAGAAATCGAATGGATGAAACTGATTGAAAGGTAAGAAGAGAATAAAGTTCTTCGAGAAGAAGAAGAAAGTTGTGCCCCCACTGCCAAATAAGGTTCCTGATTCGACTCTCGAAACTACGCAAATGAATGTTCAGTCGAATGACCTGACCCTCAATTTGACTACTCAATCTATTGTTGCAACTTGATACCCTCTGATTGACCAAGTCACTCAAATATCCTCTACTATGCTTCTATTGCTCTCTCTGGTGCTCTATGGTGAGTCTGTCACATTATTTGTATTATCTTAGTTGAATTAGTTCCTATGTACGAGTGGCTTTGGTCTTTTTTGTGGGGTTTGATTTTCTTTTTTTATTTTTTCTTTTTATTTTTTTTTATAAGATGGCTCTTCGTGCTTGTAATTTGGCTCTTATAGAACTAGATGAGGGTTCGACCTTGGCTATAGTGATCACAGACTAGGTGTTAGGCGAGGATGGACAAATCTGGAGTGAGGATGGCGGGATCAATCATCGAAACAGTCTTCCTGGGATACATGAGGAAGTAATTGATGGGACTATGAAATATCTTGGATCATTGGATTGTTGTATAGAGTAAATCGATATTTCTTCACTCAGACTGGCATGGATGGTTCAATATAAAGAGAATTTGATTCCTCAACTCAAAATGAACAAATAGGAATAATCCTATGCGGACAAAAAAATAATTTATATAGAATATTATGGCCAATAAGAAGAAATATTTGGGCTAGTTATAGCTTCTTCTTTCTCATTCTTTTTACTTCTTTTTTGAGTTATTGGGGACCAAGAAAGAGCTCTTGCGAGAGAAAAACTTATAGAGAAAAGTGAGTTAAGGCTCTTCTCTTTTCTTCTTCCTTTTACTTACTTTTTTCTTGAGTTGAATTCAAGGTTATTTCCCCATCTCCAAAAACTCGTAAGAGTGATAAATTGGAGGAAGAGAATTCATCTACTTCTAGGTCATTTCTTTTACAAAGTGGAGCTTGAAGAAAAGAAGCTAGACAACAAACTTTATGAGCAAGATCTTATTTTATCTTCATCCTTTCTTATTTTTAGAGCCCTCTTAAGTTGATATTAGAAATCAAAACCAATCTGATGTTAGAGAAAGATTCATATGTTATGAAACCTTTTTTTTGGCCCATTTGTTTCCTGAGTTTTTAAAAAGATGATTACTTCATCCATTTTTCTTGACAAGGTTTAGATTTAAGGTCATATTATTATGAATCTAATCATCTCGCGTTTGCTTGATAACTTCATCAACTTGATAGAATGTATGGAGCTTTTGTATAATTAGATAATGAAAGATCTTTGACTTTCATTCTCCAAGTCATGAGAGTTTTTCTTATGAAAATCTTTCATAGTTCTTAGCCAATCAAATAAAGGCAGGCATGGTACTGTTGTGTGTAGTACCATCAAAATCCCAAACTTATATGAGATCAATTATATAAGGTGTACATTGTCATTAATAACGTATAGGTTTGAATGCATCTTGAAATAAACATATGTATATTTCATAAACATGTGAATTTGAATTATTGAAAAAATTGTTTTGGTAGAATGCTTAGGTTTGAATGCATCACCTTGTGCATTTGCATGTCTTTTAGATACCCATGAACAGGCATATGTCCCTGTATTTCTTTGTTACGTGTTTGTATACCACATGATGATGATTAGCTTTCAAAGCCCACCTATGTGTTATGTCCCCTTCATCATTTGCATTTGACGTATGTTGCTCGACTTCATATAGCATATGTCATAAACATGTCATCTTTATTTCAACACAATCATCTCATCTAGCATGATTCTATGTATCATAATTATTGTTTGCATTTATTAATGATCATTTTACCTTGTACGATCATGCTTAACACTCAAATTACGTGTCATATTACATGTTAATTGACTTGAGCACTTAAAGGTTGTATAGTACTCACACCTAGCATACCATATATCCTTATTTTTATTTGAGAACTTACACATACTATAATACTCACACATATCATGTCATCTATGCATGTTAAGATTGCTCGCACCTATCATTTACATGAAACTTTAGGAGAGTTAGCACCTTGATGACAAATCCCCTTTTAGATGAGAGAAATGATGTTCATTATAATGCTTTAATAAGCAATGTTTGTAAGTATATCTCTTTAGTCAATATGAATTATCACATTGTAATCAACACTTGTATGATTGTATTAAGGAAACAAGCAATCTAAAATATGTCATTTTTTTAATTAGATCATGTATGTTAGGTCATAATTTAAAATTATAAAAGAATAATATATATTTTTTAGTATTATCATCAATAATCATATTTTAAATACAACTTAATCTAAGCCATATGCTATTTTGCACTTACTATTTTGACCGTAAATAAGTTCAAACTTTAAACTCCATTTTGTTAGAAACTACCATTTTTATATGATGGGTCCAATATTGGTGACCATATAAAGATCAAACAAAATAGCCTCAACTACACTCTTTGCATACACTTAAGTGTATGTTATTAGGGCACTTCACCCGCAGATGCTTGTTTAGAATATGGTATTGTGTGATCAAGGTTTTCATACGTTTAACTATTATTTCATTAATTTATGTCTAGCCATGCATTTTATGCATTTGTTTTTCCTAATGTATTTAATAGGTGCGAGATCTATGCACTAGTATGTTAGGGGAAATTTTATTGCAGAAAGTCACGTTCGACAAAAATGGGCATAATAGGCCAATTTGAGTTATCCCGAGTTAGGTCGGGTTGACCCGAGTTGTTTTAAGTTGGTTTAGGTTAACCTGAGTTAGGTCAGGTTAACCCAAGGTTGCTTTAAGTTGGTTTAGGTTTTAGGTCTGGTTGGCTTGAGTTTGATTTAAGTTGATTCAGGTTAACCCGAGTTAAGTTGGTTTGGCCTGAGTTTAGTTGAAATTGATTTGGGTGGGTTGGTTTCTCAACCAACCCTTCTCTTTTCTATGGAGACACCCCCCCCTACGCCACCCTCTCCACGCATCACAAACATTCAACATATAAAATATGTCACAACAGCCCCGAAATACCCCAATTTGCCCCAGAGGGGCAAATCGTCGTACATTCTCTCATTTCCTTTCTATCTCATTGTATTTCCATCCTAGTTTCTATTGCTCTGTTTGTTGGGCGTGTCTCCCATACAAACTCGTATTCAACAATATGACTGATTTAACAAAGTGGCATGGATCTCATAAAAGACAACAATTAGGGAAGAGTGAATGATTGTTGAAAGATCGAGTGATCGATCGTAGACGGAACCATCCGACTTGTCAGCAAATCAAAGCTCTGAAGGTCATTCAAAGATAGCCCATATGGTCGGTGCGACACGAAAATATTGATCAAATACCGACACCCCTGTTGATCGGTTACCGCACACAGCCCGAATTCGGTCGATTGACTGAGCTGGATGATCAATGGGTTCAATATTAGTTAAGTTACCTGATATAATATCTTATTGAATTTTTTTGTAATTTATTAAAATAGGCCCTTGAAAGCTAATAATTAGGGGGGAAATATGTAATTGAACATTCATACCCCTATATCTATAAATATGTGTCATGTCAGAGTAAAATTTTATGCATTTCACGGTTTTCTATTGTTTCTTCTTCATCCTACTACGCTCTATTACATGGGTGTTTTTCCTAGACACTTTTTTGATTCAACAATATAAGTTTATTTTAGACTAATGTAAAAAAATCTAAGCTTTAATCTTCGACTCAAATGGTCATTGACTTTCAAAGAATGTTGATTCCCAAATATCTAAATTCTAGTACCTATTTACGGTGGTTTGAAGTTAATTTAATTGATTTGCAATAAAGTTCCAAAATAATGGTTATATATTTCAATCAACTTAGCCTCAAAATTGGTGATATTTTATTTTTGCTATTTAAATTTTATGATAGTTGGCAATTATAAGTTATAATGAGACCCGCACTAATCTAATTTTATTTGAAAGAGCTCACACAAAAGCCTTTACCATATAAACACCTCAAGTAGGAGCGGAACCGTCATTATTTTTCAAGATAGACAAAATTTTAAAAAAATTAGTTTTTTTAAATATTGGGCAAAATGACTAAATTGCCTAAATTACATAAGAAAAAAATATTTAATTTTACTATTTGTATAGAAAAATTATAAATTTTATTGGGGACAATCGTTCCCCTATATACGACCAGGTGCAACTTATGATGAAAGGGGTGAGAAAACTGCATTAGACAATGATAACACTTGGAAAAAAAATGATTTTCAATAATTATTATGAATGTGAATATCAAATTTTAAGTATTAGACATGTGAATATATAAGAATTATATGTTATGCATGTAAAATTTTCAAAAACAACATTATAATTGGACTTTATTTAGGACTCTTTTGACATGACAACTGGCCGCCTTTTCATCTCAGAGAAAGTTGCGAGAACACTAACTATTCGTTTGACCGACTTACTTCTCCTTAAATGCTTTTATGAGAACTACATGTATCTCTAATTTAGAATCGTGATATCAGAGCCGTGTTCCGTTGCTTCGGACCTCCATTATGCTGTTTAGGAGAGGGAAAAAGCCAACATAATCCAAACAATTAGTTTCATAAATATTAACAGGTGATATTTTGAAAATATTGGGATGATATTACAAATATAAAATATGTGAATAGAACAATCGCTGCCCAACGTAGAGGTTTGCCAGTGATGCTTAGGGTGTGTTTGAGCTGGCAGTGTAGTATCGCACCATAATTTTTTCTATTTGGTAAAACTGTTTTTTTCACGTGTTTTAACAAAGTTATAGCTAAAAGTTGGGTTTTCACGTCATATCTAACTATTTATGGTGGCTATTAGAAAGTTACGGTTTATTAAAAAAAAAACAAGTTTTTTTCAATACTAATCACTCAAAATTTTGGAACAATAACTTCAAGCTTCACAACAAATTCTACAAACGGCTGTTGTTGCCCAAAATACCATAGTCACAATGTTGCTTCACAAATTCCGAACCGAACCGGGATCGGGTGAGAATTTAATTGCGTCCCCGCCCGACCCGATCGGAACCCTCGGCCATAAGGAGTGACAAGGGGCAGTTCGATAAATCTCGACAAAACCCACGATGATGCTGTGGCGCGGATCGAAAATAGCGGCAATGCTTCTCAGAAGCCCCATTGCCTTCGAATCCTTACAACCCCTATCGGCTATCTCATCCAATTTTCACAATATCTGTCGAATCACTTCCATTCCGGTCCCGCAAACTCTACCCAGATTCAGGATTCCAATTGGTTGCTTCCAATCTCCGACCGTAGGAGCTTGTTCTAGGGTTTGGGGATCTGTTTATTCCAGATCGGATCGGAAGGGATTTGATTTCTTCATGCTTCAAGCGGTTTTAGATAGAGGTTCTGGAGGCGGCGACGGGTTTAAGGGTTCGGGAGGTGGTGGAAGTGGCGGCGGAGGCGGGGAGGAAGCCGGTGGTAATGGTTGGTCCTTTTTATCATGGTAATGGTAATGATTTTATTTTATTTTATTTATGTTCTGGTAATTTCGAACACGAATCGTTATGCACATTCCCTGAAATGTGGCTGCTGTTATTCTTTTTGTTTTATTTGGTTTTTGGTTATTCTAAATAAGTTTATGTTCGGTTTTTGAAATATGTTACACAGTAACTGTTTTTTTTTTTCTTTTTCGTGTTTGATAGATTTTTATCAAATAATGCACGCTATTGTTTGCAGCGTTTACTTTTCTTCTTTTGCACTGGCAATGTATGATTTCTGCGACACAGAACCTGGTTTCTAATTGTACCTTGCAAGTTTTGTTAGGTTGGATTCTTTAAAACACATTAATTTTAGAAGAAAATAGTAATTTACTGCGCATATCTCAGAATGCATGAGTGAATGTTGTTGTATGCTAATAAAAAAATGGCATTTACATACATGCTACACAATTCTTTTGTATTTACATATCTCACACCCAAACATTCACATTTATGCACACAAAACTAAAATATTTAATATCACAAAGTGCTATGTGGGTAAATATGAAATTTTAGGCATGAAATATGTAAATACATAAGAATTGTGTGCTACAAATGTTAATTTCATTAAACAAAATTGTAATAATCTTTTATTTTGGTTATGTTATATTTTTAGAAGGTGAAAGATATACGTATAAACAACCAACCAAACAAATAGGAAAAAAAAGGAAGATTTAATTCAACATATGTGAGTGACATATTTTAGTGATTTTAAAGATGAAAACAAAAAAGTACTTTTATTAGAAGGAGATATTCAACATAGGTGAGTGAGATATTTTTATAATATTTGCATTAAAGTTTTTGAAAGTACGATCAACTTTAGTGATCTTAATAACATTAATAATAATAATTTTTTTTTGTTTTTACTGCCGTATCAAAAGAAGTTGAAGAGACTTTATAGAAAATCAATGGTGAAAATTCAGTCGTACTTGATGATATATCAATAGAAGTGTGGAAATATTTATGAGATTTAGTAGTTTATTGGTTTACTAAACTTTTTAATATTATTTTAAAAACTAAAAAGATGTTCGAGGAGTGGAGGAAGAGTAATTTAGTCTCCATTTTTAATAATAAAAGGGATGCATTAGACTGTGGAACTTATATAGTAGTTAAGTTAGTGTGTCATACGTTAAAATTATGAGATAGAGTAATTGAACATAGGTTAATACATGATACAAAGATTTATCATAATAAGTTTGGATTTATGCCAACCAAATCTATTATGGAAGCTGGATGCACATATGATTTTTATTGATTCAAAAAAAGATTATGATAATGTTCCAAGAGAAATTATTTGGAGAGTGCTAGAAAAGAAAGGTGTTGATGTGACTTATATTCAAGTCATTAAATTCAAGGTTGATGTGACTTATATTCAAGTCATTAAATATATGTATACTAGAGCTATTACTTGTGTTTGAACAAAAGGAGGATTGACAAAATATATATATATTTTTAATTGGATTACATCAGGGATCTGCTTTAAACCCATATCTTTTTGCTTTGCTTTTGGATGCCGTTACTGGACATTTACAGGAGGACGCACCACGGCGTATGCTTTTCGCTGATGATATTCTTCTTGTGGATAAAACTAGAGAAAGATAGAGAAAGAGTTCAAGAAAGAAAAACTTGAATTATGAAAGTCTACATTAGAGTCTAAAGGCCTTCGTTTGAGTAGATCTAAAACTGAATATATGGAATTTAGTTTTAGTAGTAGTAAATTTAGTGATAGATTTGTAATAATGGGTGATCAAATCATGAAAATGTGGGAACGTTTTAGATACCTTTAGTTTATCGTTCAAAGCGACGGTGATATAGATGGGGATATTCAAGTTGGATGGTTGAAGTGGAGGACTGCATCGTTATTGTGTGATAGAAAAGTGCCGCTTAAACTCAAATGAAACTTTTAAAAGATGATGGTGAGATTTGCAATACTTTATGACACATAATGTTGGTCTTTAAAAGAGAAGCATAAAACTAAGTTAAGTTTTGTTGAGATGAGGATGCTTAGGTGGATGAGTGGCTCGACACTTACAAACAAAATACGAAATGAAGAAAGGGTTTGTGTTGTTCAAGTTGCAGACAAGATGGAGTCGTCTTAGATGGTTGGGTCACATTAATTATCGACCACGTGATGATTCGATTAGGAGAGTAGATGCTTTAGATTCTTCTTATGTTAGACCTAAAAAGACTTGAACATGTTGTATAAAAAATGATCTTAATTTATTAGAACTAAATGAAAATATGAAACTTAATAAAACACAATGAAAAAAATGATTCATTTAGCCAACCCCACTTAGCGGGATAAAGGCTTGTTGTTGTTGTGGTGGTGGTTATGCCACATTTTAAATTTATTGAAATGTGGCGAAGGCGACAGTGACTGTGGGAGTCGTGCATTGAAGTAGCATAATATTTGAAAATCGCCGATGATTTCCAATTGCAGGGAAACATATGTTTTTGGGTAATTCAAAACATATAAAGAAGGTTAAAATGGTAGTATAGAAAATAAAATAAACTACCAATACAACCCACCAAATAACCTTTCAACTAACAATGTATTTTCTTTAGATGAGACGTATGTTTTTTGTGTAATTCAAAACATATAAAGAAAGTTAAAATGGTAGGAAAGAAAATAAAATACACTAGCGATGCAACCCACCAAATAACCCTTAAACTAACAGTGTATTTTCTTTAGATGAGTGGTAGTTTATATGGCATTGTCGTCTACCTTTAAAAACTAACAGTGTATTTTCTTTAGACGAGTGCCATCTAGCCTTCCATGCTTGTTACTTCCCCCTTAAACCACAACACCATCAACCTCGACTTATGCCCTAGTTTGAGTTGTCTTGTGTTTTTTTGTCATTTTCTATTTTTGAATGCTTTGGTTGTAATCTTTATTTGAGTTCAATAATAAATGCTACATTTTTCATTATTGTTTGGGTAAAACTCCAATATGATTTGGTATCAAAGCTAGTCTAATGCTAGTTCCATCCTAAGATTTATAGCAACCCCTATATCACCCCCCTCTCCTCCACAAAAAAAAAATAATAATAATAATTTTTTCCCTCCATCCTCAACACCTTCCTTCTACGCACTCCCAAAACATTAACCGTGCCTCCGTGGACATAATTGTCGGAATCTGATCATGAATCTACCATGGATGACATACAACGACTACACCACCAAGTGTTACATCGACTCGATGCCATCTAGGAAAGAACCCAGTTCGGGATCACCATTGACCGTAACAATGAAATCCATGAAAGAGAGCAAGAGGAACACCTGAATCCCTTCTTTAGGCACGATTCCAGTGGAGAAAAAGACCTGACAATATTAACGAAGACATATATATGAGATGTCTGTTAAAGGATAAAAAAATGGAGTGTCTGCTAGAAGCTACAGAGATGACGTGCCTATTGGATGATATAAAGATCTTGGGATAAAGGTGGACCTACCTGACTATGAGAGGAGTGGATCCAGTTGATTTCCCTGAAAGGATGCAGATTGTTCTCGATGAGAGAAGGGTAAAGCTCATTGCTATCAAGCTGAAGAATGTTTATTTTTGGTGGGAGAATCTGAAGAGAGAGACAGAGAGAAGGAAGGGCCATAATCATTTATTGGGAGAAAATGAAGAAGGCGATGCAGCGAAAATACCTATCCCCGCACTACTGCCAGGATATTTTCTTGAAGCTCCACTATCTGCAATAGAAGGAGCTATTAATGGAGGAGTATAAAACAAAATTTATGGAACTTAAGTTGATGCGAGTCAAATGAGAGGTAGGAGTACACCATAGCTAAGTATTTGGGAGGCCTGAAGCATGCCGTCAGTAATGTGATCCAATTTCACCCCTATTGGATACCGAGGAACATGTAAACTTTAACACTGAAAGTGGAGAGACAATATAATCAGATCGAGCAACCACCGACAGTCAGACAACTGCCCACATTTGGAGACTTCAGGAGAAGCGCGCCTTAAGGAATGGAGCAGACTGGTCAGGAACAAGACAAAGCTATTCCGATTTAGAAGAAACCCGGAAAGAGTAGTGCGCCCAGTGCGGTCCCAACAAAAAAATGATTCTGATGGCAAGTTTTTGGACATATCGTTTCCATTTTCCCGATGAGCTGAGTTGTGTCCTTCATTGAGTAGGGGGCAATGGAAGAAGTGTGTGACCCAAAAACAACTGAAGAACGGGGTGAGGAGTACCGGCTCTCGCCGGATGAGGGCGAGATGCTGGTAGTTTGAAGGGTTCTAAAGACTGAAGATAAGAGGGAGCAGTTGTGGCTTCACCACAATGTATTCCATAACTATTACACTGTGAAAGCGTTTACACTCTCTTCTTTGATAAAGGGAGAAGTAAGAATATTGGGTCCACACAGATGGTGTATAAATTAAGCCTCATGATTCAGAGGCAATAGGGTCAACATTGATAAGAAGTGTCTCGTGAAGTTTTCGATTGGAAACTAATTGTAGGATCAATCTTGCTGCGACGTGGTGGCCATGGATGTCTGCCATCTTTTGTTAGGGAGACCGTGGTAATTTGATCATCAGACTAAGCATGATGGGTTTGGGATTACCTACTCCTTGACCAAGGATGCATCTACATAGTCCTTATATCTTATATGGAATTCGAGATTGCCGTGGCCCTTGCCAGTAAAGAAGTTCCAATTGGATCTGTTTAGCTGATGATGATAGAGGAAAGTGGGACAAAGGTGCTAATTCTAGATATATGCCAAATACTACAGAGAGGATTTCAGGACATCATGATGTTACCTTACCACCAAAGTCACCATGTTAAAGGGAGTTCAGTCTGTCCTCACGTGGGATAAGGATAAACCAATCATGGGTAACCTTTGGAAGACACCTTCAGAGTATATTTGCCACGAAGAGCCCGTCCGATTTAACGGTGTACGCTCGATTGTTAGATCGATATGGATGGCTACATGTTAATGAGGAACACTCCTCAGGTGTTTTCGGAGACTATGTAGTCAACAATGAGATTCAGATGCTTTTAAGGCCGCAATCAAAGATTCTCCAACCTTGGGAGGTTACAACAATATCGTCAGCTTCAACGTGAAGGCAACAAGTTTGACTAATGAGGTTAAAGCTCCCTCAATTTTGGGAAATTGACGCGTGCATCTCCTGCTTGGGAGCGGGACTCGTGCCTCCCACGCTTAAGTGTGCGGAACGCCTGCTCATCTGGACCAATTCGGTCTAGGTTTTCTTATGTTGTGGAGTTCCAGCCGGCCCTCAACTTGTTCCTATTTATCCTATTGTTATATATTTGCGTATCTGTTGTTTTGTAGTTAGTTTTTCTGGTGTTTTCTGTTGTGGCAGTTGTCAACATCTCCAAGTCTTCCCTTATAAGGTTGTATCCAAGGGTGAGTGGTGCTCCAACTATATTTCATTATGAGGTGGTGATTATCCACAACTTTTCCACCCAAAAACTTTTGTTTTGTTATTTTTCTGTAGCCTCTTCCCACTCAACTGCCTCCCACCTTGTTGTCTTTTTTTCCAGTCGCCTCCTACCCCGCTGCCGACATTTTCCAAGCATCCACATTGCCGCTGACCCATTATAGCCACTGACCACTTGCTGCCGCCCCTTCCATACATCTACCACCCTATCCCAACTATTGCTGCATGCACTATTGCAACATTTCCTCTACCATCTATCCTCCAAACAACCCCCAACTTGCGGACTTTTGACCATATAGTGCTCCATTCCTATTACTTTCCCCTTGAACTGCGACACTACCATCCCTGATCTATGCCATAGTTTGAGCTGTGTTGTGACTTTTATCATTTCCTATTTCCAAATGCTTTGGTTGTAATCTTATTTGAGTTCAGCAACAAAATACATTGCCATTTGTTGTTTGTGTAAACTCCGGTATCATTACCTGTACCTTGCTGAACCTAAAGGAAACTTATTGGTCTTCTATTACCTATTAATTTACAAAACATGTATCCCCCCCCCCAAAAAAGGAAAATTAAATATGAAGGCCAACACACATGCACATATAATTGAATATTATTTCCCTTCCATTTTCATGGATTGAGATGTATGACTACTAATTTACCTTTGTAACATGACAGTGTCGCATAAATATTATAACTCTCTTTTCATTCCATACGCAACCCCACTCTTAAACCACCTAAAACTCCTGCATACACTATTATCGATGCTGCAGTCTAGACATTACTCCCACTTATAAACCACCCAAAATTACCGAGGAGTCTTCTATTAGGAAAATTGGAGGCTAATTAAGACGATCACAAATTCTTACAAAAATTTCGCACAACATCATGCTTGTAGAGCTCTGAGGTCATACAGGTAACCGATGATTAAAAATTGAGGGTAAATAGGCAATTTGAATTCACCTCCTCATCTTACCCTGTCATCACTTGAAAGAGGGGTTTATACCAAATAAATTGAATACTGATCAACTGCATTGCCAGTTAGCCAGAGGGGAAATATTTCCATATGGAATACACACACAACTTTGCGTGCGTAATTACCCTTCAATAACCTTCGCTTCGGGGTTATTGAAGGGTTATTGGTAGGGTATTGGGGTCTTAATTCCAATAACATATATAGCCTCCCAATAACTTTCGCAGGTTCTATTTCGGTGTTATTCATATGTTATTATGGGGGGATTGCGGGATTATTGGAGTACGCACGCAGAGTTGCGTGCTTATTCTGCATGGAAATATTTCTCTAGCCAGAGGGCTAACATAGGCACATTTTCATTCTCCCAACAGAGGAATGTGACTCGCTGCATCTGGAAAATATGGATTCTATGAACTAGGCATATTAACATGCGTATATATTCAACATTGCATACAATTATTCTTTTTTTTGTATTTAGTTTATGCAAGTAAGTGGTGGCTAAGCAATGTTTCATGGTGGTGTATGAACAACTGTGGGAAGCAATAAAGTTTGGCTCTTATAAAAGGAACTTTAATTTTGAATAATATTTTCTGTACTTATATTTAAAGTTTGTCACAAGTCAACAAGTATGCTTTTTTATGTGTTGAAAGAGAAATGGTTATGAAAGAGTACAAACACTATTACATCTTGTTAACTTACTATTTTACTGTCTTAGATTTCCATAATAAGTTTTTGAACGTATATGAAATGAGTTCTTAACAACTGTGATATGAAACTGACGTTCAAAGCACTGGTGTTTGAGCAGATTTTCCTAGGTAAGTTGTAGTTTCCATCACATGCAATTTTGTGATAACCTTTATTTGTTAATGATAATTTTAAATTTTAGTTGGGCATATCTGCTAGATATAACTTAACATAAATTTAATCGTATACAAAAATAACTATTATTTTTTAAGGCATCCTTACATATTCTTTGCTAGTTCTACTATTTCTCTTCAGATTTAAGCTGTATTTTGATGGTTTTACTATCATAAACATTATTGTATAGTAATGCTATATATATTTCCAACAGCTTTGGTTTCCTTCTGTCCTCATCCTGCCTCGTGTTTCCTCGACCTATGCTTTCACATTTTCAACATCTACTTAAAGAAAAACTGGTTTTAGATGCTTTGGAGAGAATAAAGATTGTATTTTTAACGTGTTTTAGCTCAAGTTTGCCAGGTATCTGGCAGCTCTTGATAAGCACCCAGTGATAACAAAGGCTTTGACATCTGCATTTCTTACTCTTATTGGGGATTTGGTATGCCAGGTATTTTGATTTCATTCTATGTTTCAATTTGAGAACTTGACAGGAGTCTTTTGCCATATATTTTTTTTCACAATTGTGTTGAATAGTTGTCATCATCATCATTTACCATATTGATTTGGGGTTACCCCTTTTTCTTCTCATTGATAATATTTGATGATTTGCTGTGAGAATAGCAAATTTCATGATGAATAATCACAAGTTTTCTTAATTTTTTGTTTGGTTGTGTTCTTTCTTAAGATGAAGACCTTGTAAATTTTTTTGTGTTTCGACGAAAACTAATTTTGGTTTTTATTGGTTAGACGTAGTTTCTCCAATTAGATGAAAATCCTGCAATTTATCTCGCAAAGTTGTAAGGATTGGCGACGAGGCGCTCAAAAAACATCAATAGTTTATATATTTTGATTGGCGGTGATTAATGTATCATTTGATTAGTCCATTATTGAATAATTTTTTGGTATCAAGATCTGGGCTTTCCAACTGGTTTAGAACCTGATCTTTTGAAGATGCCGGGCCAATGTCATATTTCCGCCAACTTACTGTTGTTCATAGCATACCTGCTAACTTGGCCTTCTTCATTTTGGGAGTCTCAAATTCTCTTTTTGGTCGAGTTCCTTATTCTGTTCTCTCCCTTATGTTTACCCACCTTTATGCTTTTCTTTCTGTACCGTTTTTTTTTCCTCATTGCTTCTTCTAATTCCCATCTCAATTTGATCTCACTCACCCATCTGTAGTTGGCAAGTGGTTTAACCCAAAACGTGCTCTGAATTGTTTCTATTTGTTGTGCTTGAACTAGACAGATTAATGATGAAGCTTATTTGTCTCATTCACATTTACCGTTTTTGTAAATGAGGTGTTTTGTTGTATACTTTTATTGATAATATAGTTCTAATTGTTGAGAGATTTATTAAAATAAGCAGAAGCTTAGAATAATGAGAATGTTTATAAGCATGATGTTTAGAAATATTGGAACAAATACCGAGTATATGATATGTAAGTTTGAAGAGTTTGATATTAACAATTATTAATCAATATTGTTAGGAGACAGGGTGATATCTCGGTAGGATGGATTTAAGTGTTTTGAATCAGTATAGACGATATGAGTGAGGATATAGTTTTTAGAATTAAGATTGTAGTAGTCTATTCTGAGTATTATGTGATAAAGTGATGTCATGAGAAGGTAAATTGATGTCAGATGTCGAGTGGAACCACTGTAATACATTGGGATTTGTCAGTGTTAAAAATTGTGGGGCTCACTTGACATGTGGCTCCCCACTATCGGACTCCAGATGCATCTGAAATCCTGATGTAATATTTTTTCCAGATTTTTAAGGATCTTGGGTTCAATGATGCAATGAAGAATGCAGATCACTTACAAAAAAAAACTTCAGATATCAAAGACCATAATTACACAAAAATTCAAGTTTTTAGATGTAAACAAGAAAATATAAGAATTTGAATAGAAATGATAATGCAACGATTGATTAAATTTAAATCAATAATAATTTTGAACCATAAAAAATCAATGAGCAATTGAATTTCTGCTGTTGATTCCTAGTTTAACAAATATGACCAAAATTAGGGCTTTTGCTTTAACAATAACAAAATAATAGAGCTAAACTTCAGATATCATATCCTAAGAGTTTACTCAGTATTTGGCTGCATTTTATCCACTAAACTATCTAGACTGTTGAACAAGATTCCAATTGAACCCAACTAAAATTAGCCAAACCATAGAAATCAACCTATCACTAGAGTATGAAATACAGAGTGTATACAATTATTGTTGATGCTTAGCATAAGCTAAAATAATAAAATAACAATATAACAATTGAACACAATAAACAAAATAAACTGTTTTTATTATTTGTTTGTTTGAAAATTTATCTAGAATAAACTTGCAGTCCTCCATCATAAACTTTATAAAATTGCCATTTAGCCCATGCTGTTGTATGGATTAAATTGTTGAATGATGAATTAAGGAATAATTATGTTAAAATAATGGTTAGAGAGCCATCTATTGAAGACAAGGGTTTTTTTCATCGATATATTTTGTGTCACTTGAAAAATGCTTTCATGGATAAAATAATACATGGTAGAAAATGCACTCATTAAATTGATAAATTAAGTTAATCTCAGAGGATTTGGAAAGTAAATAGGTAGACCTAAAATAATATTTATAGAAGTTTGTTATGCCGGCGGTGCTTAGGGGCAATTGAGTCCTTTGTTATTTATTATTGCTTTGTATATAAATATGGCTAATAAGTTAGTGTTAGATTTATGCATGAGATTGTTTTCTTTGAGTCCAAGTGTTAGGGATTGAGAGAGATTTGCTACCTCCCAAATTGTAGGATTTGGGAGAGATTGTACCTCTCAAATTGTAGGTGTTTATCCTTTATGTGTTGTGTTTTTTGTGTTATTGAAGGAAAAAAAATTATTTTTGCCTTCATTTATATGTGAAAATCTATGCGGGATCGTATCTAATTGGTATAGAGCCTTCAATCTAGGAAGGAGGCATCTCGACTGTCGAACGACGTAATACACAGTGCCATTCGATCCCAATTTGAGTGTGCTAGGAAGATTATGGCGTGCCAGTCATGATAAGAGCTTTCTAGGATCTTAACGATTGGATTGCTCCTTTGTGACCGAAACTAGTTGTGAAGAAACACACCTAACTGGGAAGCCAACGATAGTATCAACCTACAAACTGTGAGATCACGACATACAACAACTAAACAATCACAATATAGTTACCATTAGAGTTAATTGGGACTCCAACATCGGGATTGTAGCGTACAGGGCAAATGAATGAGGTCACGACGACCAAACAATCACAAAACAATTGCAATTAGAGCTAGCTGCGATGCCAACATCAGGATCACAGGGTACAAATGACATCATGACCGAATCTCTAGATGCGGTCATGATTGGACCTAGCTGTGAAGACCGAAGGGATATCAGCAAGTACAGAGAAGCAATGTAGAGAAGGCGTGCCCAACTTGCGATACAATAGTGATTCGGGCGATCTGGAAAGTTGAGGATAGATCACAAGTTATGATCTCGTGGTACGATCACAATTCAGGATATCTGGGAAGACAAACAACAGGATTTCAATGTACAAGTATTCCTCCTTTATGATTGAAATCCGTTCTGGGAAACATGGTGCCCAATAAAGTAGATGAATTGGAGAAAGAGGCGAGTCAAATTAGATGTGAAATGGAGGAGCATTTCTCTTCCTTGGAGGGTAGGTTCTGGTCTATAGAGGAGAGATTCACGCCCTTGAAAAAAATAATGAAGATGATCATTGAGTTTCATACAAAATCGCCTTAGCCGGTCACGAGATCGAACGAAGATGTCTGGAGCTGACGTGAACAGTAACAACCTGAAGAAATTGTGTGGCATCAAGCTTACGTTGCTTCGGAGTCGAGTGAAAGAATCAAGAACAGTGCGAGCTGCATCAATCAGAAGGATTGGTGCGAAATTATGAGAGTTTCACTGCTTATGGAAGATCAGGATTCGCAAGATCAGACGAAGGAATTGGGAGCACACTAGAGCGACAACAAACAAAAGTAATTGCATGGCATCAAGACAATATTGCTGCTTTAGGTGGATTTGGAGCCCTGGGTTCGAGCGAAGAAGTTGGGAGTGAGCTCAAGCAAGCAATAAAATTGAGACCGAGGGTTTCTTCTATCAGTGTGCGCCCTTACCGCTACTCCTAGGTATAGAAGGACTCGATTGAGAGATTGATCCCAGATATGTTGGAGGCGGGGATCACACATTTTAGTTTAATTTTCTTGTTTAGCCCAATCTTGCTAGTGAAGAAGAGGGATGAGAGTTGGTGTCTCTGTGTGGATTATCGTATAGTGAATAAATAAACAATACCTAACAAATTTCCAATCCCGGTGATTGGCGAGCTACTGGACGAGTTGTGTGGGGATGCAATATCTTCCAATCTTGATTTGAAATCAGAGTACCAACAGATTCATATGTAACTGAAGGATGTACGCAATATGACATTTCGAATTTATGAGGGTTACTATGAATTTCTAATTAAATAGAAAGGATTGCCATATGATGACGCAGGGGGGAGTCGAACAACTTGATCCAATAACTTTTTTTTTTCGTCAAGAGGACAATGTGTCTATTTGGGAGGGGAGTATTATTAGGCCAGTATGTAAGGGCAATTTAGTCCTTCGTGAATCTAAGGGTAATTTTGTCTTTTGTTATTTATTATTATTTAGTATAAATAGGACTAATTTGTTTAAGGGTTATGTTTATGCATTCGATTGCTGTCTTTGAGTCTTAGGATTAGGATTTTGGAGAGATTTCTTACCTTTTGAATTGTAGGATGTGGGAGCGATGGCTTACCTTTAGAATTGTTGGTGTTTATCCTTTATGTGTTGTGTTGTTTGTGTTATTGAAGAAAGAAATTTATTTTTATTTATGTACGAAAATCTATGCTTGATCGCAGCAAAGTTTTTCAAAATGATTTGTAAATAATTGGTTTATTATCTCAGCAGCACTCAATGGATACTGACGTAAATTGAGGATTTGTAAAACTGACCTCAAATTATTGGCATACAACTAATGATGATGATGTTGGTGGTCATATTTTGATAGCCGTATATCCTGTTCCTGGAAATACTTGCCTCATATTGGGATTCAAGGATTAAATATTTTGGGCTTAGATCAAGGCTTCTTCAAACTTAATAATAGTCCCTTGATGATTGTTAGGGTTGCAATATGGTTTAGGGAGAACAATAATTGCTTATAATCTGATTCATTCCAGTCAATACAAACCAGATCAGATGAGTTTTTGTCAAAGACAAATTCGGTAGTTTTGTAAATGCTATTTAAGTTTTGAAGCACTTTTTGTTGGCCACTATTTTCTTTTATTCTCATATTTTTTTGTTCTGTTAATCACGAGTTTCTTTGAGTAGTTGCATTTGTTCGCATGCTTCCCTGTTAACCTCTTCTATGTTTTTATCTGCCAGATTATGATAGATCATGTCCCAAAACTGGATGAAAGGCGGACATTTGTGTTCACTTTCTTGGGGCTTGTGTTGGTGGGTCCTACACTGCATTTTTGGTAATGTTTGCTAATTTTTTTCTCAACTTTGAAATATGTTGTTCTATCATAAAAAATGCATGCAATTACGAATTTTGTTGCCTTTTGAGATTTTATTTTTTGGTCATCTGGAATTTTAAGACGAATGACTTTTTTTCTCTTAATTTTATTGTGTTTTATTTACATGAAGTTTATGTTTACCTTGCCTATCTAACACGATGATCCTTTGAAGGTATCTCTCTCTTAGTAAGCTGATCAGCTTGCCTGGAGCGTCGGGCGCTTCCTTGCGCCTTTTCCTTGATCAGGTACATTATTGTTTTAGTTTTTGGAAATTTAGGGCTTGTTTGTGATCAATTTTGTTTTTATTTATAAAAATATGTTTATTAAGTATATTTTTTATTTGCTTTTTATATTGTTTCTAAAAAGAAATTATCATTATTTTGAAAACACTCAAAATTGTTTTTAAGTGTTTTGAATATTTTTAAAGACAATCATAATTTAAGAGACCATTTGGGATTTTAATTCTTTTTTTATTTTTATTCTGTTTTGTTTATGTTTTAACTTAAACTAAACATATTTGGTATGATATAACATGTTAGGTGTTTTTAAAAATATTCATAATATTTTTTAGATGCTTTGAGTGGTTTTAAAAATAAGCTATTTTATTTTTAAAAACAATAAAATACAAAATATACACCACACAAACGTGTTCTTAAAATAGAAGCAAAAACAAAGGTGGTCCCAAAAAAGCCCTAAATAAATTGCCAAACATGTTTTGTTTCGAATAAAAAAGAACCAAAATATAGAAAATAAAAAGATAAAAGTAATCCCGAACTGCCTCTTAATTATTATCCTCACCAAATCCATTTCCTACTGTGTTATACTGTGTTACAGTTTTTCTTCTCTCCCATCTTTATCGGGGTTTTCTTATGTGCGCTTGTTACATTAGAAGGAAGGCCTTCTCAAGTGATACCGAAGCTCCAGCAGGTAAGGTATTAAACAGTCTTATCCTCGAAGACAATCAAGGTAAAGTGCACTTATTTTTTTATGTTTTGTTTGCTTTTAGGAGTGGTTTTCATCTGTGCTAGCAAATTGGCAGCTGTGGATACCCTTTCAGTTCCTTAATTTCCGGTTTGTTCCACAAAAATTTCAGGTTGGATGATTAACTTTTCTAATCCATTTAATTTTCGATCTTCTAATGATTTGATGAAAGAATGAAGTGGTTGAAGGGCTATTAAGTTGCATTTTTATGGTATTTTGTTATTGTGCCACCAAGCATGAAATATTCCGATTACCTCATCTTACAGATGTTTTTTATTCTTGCTTTATTTTTAATGTCGATGTCAGGTTCTTGCTGCAAACGTTGTGGCTCTTGTATGGAATGTGATTCTATCATTTAAAGCGCACAAAGAAATTGTTGTCAAATAGGCATGCTTTGTTCTGATGGAGATTGCAGAAGTCAACATTTTCGTGATTTTATTGGTGCTGAGATGCAATTGTTGCATATGTAGGTTTTTTCTTACTCATTAATGAAAATTTAGATATATGTATTGTGGAATATTAACTAGAATTATAAATTGTTTTGAAGATGCGAATGAGTTTTAATTATAGTAGTGCTGCGTCAATAATTTATATAGGAATGATTGCATTATGAATAGTTTATAACGATGTAAAGATGCCCAAAAAAAAAGGGTGTAAAATATGTAGAATAAAGATTGAGTGTATAAGATGCACTTTTTGTGTGTGTGATACAGTCAACCTTTAATTAATGTTATGAGAAGATAAATTAATATCTATGTGCAATAGGTTTAAATATTATGAGTCTTGTCATATGGAAGTGTGGAGATATAGGTGATGATATAATTTGTGGAAGTTAATGTTAAGTGGTTAAATTGAATTAGTGTCTTAGGATACATCTGATGATCATTGGGAGGATCTGCATCGACAAACTCACTCATCTCACTCATTTCATTAGTCCTATGTTTCTCCTAAAGGGATGCATCTAATTCTGACACTCGAGAAATTTTATGGGAAGTATTTTATTATGAAGTTTGATTATAGTAATTCTAATTAGAGGGGATTTAATTACAGGGTCTTTCCTCTATTAGAAATATTTCTAATCTATAGAGATTGAGTGTGTGTGTATGTGTGTGTCACATGTATTTATTGGCAATAAGAAAGAAGGTAGTCTTTTCCGTTACATGATATCAGAACGCTTCGTCAAATCATTTTGTCTTTGCCTTTGCCCACGTCTCGCGACGTTGTCGTCTCCCTTCAACTTCATCAACGACTTTGTTTTCATCCTGTGAAGTATTCATTAGTTTCCTTCGACATCATTGTTGGCATCTTTGTCTTCTTAGGTTGTCTTCGAGTACTTCCTATGACGTCATTGTCTGCATTTTGCGAGTAGGTTGAAGACTTCGACTGCTTCCCACGAAGGCATCGTCTGCTTCTTGTGAGACTTGCTTCGCTTCGAACGGTGTCATCTGCATAGATTTCACCTTCGGTTTTTTCTGTTTTTGCTTCATCGGCCCTGTCCATGTCGACAAGATTAGGGGCATCGACGAAGGCGACATGCTTTGCTCGGTCCGCATATCGGTTGTTATGCTTTGCTCGGTTTTTGTGTTCTGCTTGATCCGGGTCTATTTCCTCTGATCTTTAGGTTCAATTTTTTTTTTTTTTCATTTGGAGATCGTAGAATAGTGGTTCAGTGAGTTATTTGTGTCCAAATTTTTTGACAGTTCTTTCTTTAGTACTGAATGGCATCGATTATGACCGATGAACACAAACATCTTGTGACAGATTTGGTTTCATCAATAACGAAGATTACAAAGGAAATGTTAAATTACATGAATTATTTTTACTGGAATAAAGTTGTGAGACATTATTAAATAAGTATTTCTCAACAGAGTCACTTCATTGATAATCCTCCGGCTGAGAGTGACTTGATATTCTAAGTGGATGAAAGTGTATGCTCAACTTTTGATTTAAATGCAGAATTCTAATGAACCTGATCAATTCGATCTTATTCATTGCGACTTTGTTAAAGATGTGATTGGGGAATTCGCGTTCGTGTTTTCTGGGAGAGAAAATATTTTTCTAATATTTGATGTATGTAAGGAATTTTATCGTGCGAACAATAAGATCAGTCACTTGGCAAGTATCACATGTACTTTAAACGTGTGTATGAAGAATTGAAAGCAATATTTCCCTTTAGTATCAATGTCTAGATTCAACAGGCTCAAAGAGAACAAATGACTATCACGTGCTTTCTAGCTGGCCTCAACTCTCAGTATGAAGATGTTAAATCACATATCTTATTTGACCCTGGATGTATTACTCTTGGAGAAGTATATAATAGAGTACTGCGTACGATCCTGAGTTTTCAGGCCTCATCTTTACAACCACCTGCACTTGCTAGTCAGAAAAATACAAATATTAGTAAACCTCAGCTCAGAATAGTTATAGAAGTGGAACTCTGAATTTTAGAAATTAAGAGTTGAAAGTAGTGTGCTATTACTATCATACACATGGCCATACAAAGAGAACATGTAAGTAGTTTCTCAGAAAGAACCAGAAATGTTCCAAATTACAGTCAGATCACATTGTCACTACTATTGAGGCATCTCCGGGAGAGTCAGATCACATTTTCAATACTATTGAGGCATCTCCGAGTCAGACTCTCCGAGCTCTGCTGATGAATATGCCAAGTTCATCAAATTTCAAGAAGCATCCAAGAAATTCTTATTTATCACTGCTCTTACTGAGTTAGGTAACAATAATATTTGTCTTCTTTCACCTTCCACACAATGGATCATTGATTTTGGTGCTACAAATCACATTAATGATATTCTAAAACTTTCATCACTTTAGCAGATAGATCCACCTTTAATGTTCTTAATTTTGGCACTATCAGTATTACACTCACATTATCTCTGACTTACGTTCTCAATTTATCTCATTTTGTTTTTACTCTTGCTAATGTTAGCAAAATTACATGTGCTATTAATTATTTTATTTTATTTTACTCCTCACTATCTATTTCAGGATCTTATGACAAAGAATTATTGGTAAAGGGTGATAATCGCGCGTGGGGCGATGGGGCGGAGCTATACATTTTGGTTAATGAGATACATCGGTGCGCAGCTTGTTCCAACACTTTATCTCCTTTTGGGATTCATTGATAATAACTTTCTCATGGGTTACAAATGAGACTGGTGCGGTAGTCCCACCCGCAATGTGGGATGACACGGAAGTCGTGTCCCGCGATTTTGAATGGCAGGACGATGTCGAAGTCATGTTTTGTGACTTGGATGACATGGGATTTCAACCGTAGTGGCTTGGACCGAAGGGCTGATCAACTCTTTACATGTATTTTCCTCTTATTGGGAGTGGGGTCCACTCCTATTTACCCTAGGTATATAAGTATGTTGTTTTTGTGTTTTAGGTCATTTTCTTCGTGTGTTTTGTTAGCACGGCCGTTAGTGTCCGTTTTCTCTTTTCAATGGTTGTATCTGAGGGATTGGGTTGTGCGTCGACTCTCTCTCTCCCAAAGTGATGATTATCTTCTCCTATCCTCTTCCGCATCCTCACACATTGCTTCCGGCTGCTCCTCCTTTATTGCAGCCGCCCAAAATAGCCTCTTTTGGCTGTTTTGTGCGGTTCCTGCTTTCCAACTGCCTTCCCCACCCCTTGACTGATGTTCCAGCCGCCCATATCTAGTTTCCTTGGAGCTTCACTGCTGTTTCAGCCACGAGAAACGTTCCGTTGTAGCCTTGGCTGGTCTTCCAGCCATTCCAAACCATTTCACAGCCACCTAGCCATCGTCCCAACCCCTCCAATGTGCTACCATCACTGTTCCAGTTCAACATACCCACAGCCTTTGCTGTTCCAGTCTTCCATCTTGCTATCGTTGATGTTCCAATGCTCCCCCTTTTCCTGCCATCATCTCGGATAGTCATGCGACATCGATATCTTCTGCGTACTTGCTGTCCGGAACCCAGAAAATTGTTGACTTGCTATATTCTGCTTGTCAACAACCTCGTCCGCCATCCCTTCACCTTCTAGACCTGCGCCGATCACCACCGCCACCTGAGATTCATCATAGCCCTATGTTGCTAGTCGTGTAGTTATTTTCTATTTCAGCCTGTTGTGTGTCGTGTTTGTTTTTGTTTTTCCCTTTAAGTGTGTTAGTTGTAACCGTCTATTTGCTTTCAATAATATTATGTGCTTTTTTCTTTTGAGGTTTCGGTTCTCTGGTACCAGAGATGGAATCTCCGATAGGCCTAAATATCGAGCCTTCTTTCATGGTTATTTTATTTGTTGACTTATTGACTGATTTGTCTCGCCAAATCTCCTTCATCCAGACATCATTAATGGGTTGCCTCGGTTGGGATGGATGTATCTAACATGTTGGGTTATTACACCGCATCAATGTATCACTGCTCCCCAATTTTAAGTTTTTGTTATATATAACCCAATTCCTATATAATATAATATCATATCTAACACTTGAACTTTTTATTTTTTACATATATAACACACAAATCTTTCATACAGAACGAAAGAATTGTGTGGTATGCATGCAAATCTTTCTATTTATAATATATAGCATTGCAATTTTTTTCTCTTACAAGGTAAACGCTGCTCCATTTCACTGGATTGTTGTACTCTTTAAGCCATTTGAATTTTAGTCGACTATGGAAGATTTGTTATGAATTGAAACTACACTTATTCATATATTCCTTGAAATTCCTTAATTCAATCTCACAGGATATATATAACTTTATATGGGATTTGCTTATGCATAGCCTAAGTTTCCTTACATAGAGTCGATCATATCAGAAATTTGGTTAGGAAGCTTGGCCCATGCTAATGTAAGTCTCAAAAGACATTATCATGAAGGATATATATGAATTCATATGGGAATTGCTTTTGCATAGCCTAAGTTTCGTTACAATACTCCCAGAGTCGATCATATCATAATTTTGTTAAGGAAGCTTGGGTCATGGTAATGCAAGTCTCGTAAGATGTAATGAATAAAGTGTAGTTTTATGTGTAGGTTTGGAGAACTAAGAAAAAATACAAATATTTTTGTTGATATGAAATGTTTGCTTAAATACAACTTACTAGAATCCTAACTTAGGAAAGAAATACATCAATATCTTCAAGATTACAAGAATCAAATTAAATAAAATAAAAATAAAAACTCTTATAATTAGCTGAAATATATATAAATAGAAAATAAAATGAAATAAATAAAATCATCAAACAAAGGGCGAGAGAAATTCTTTGTATGAATATCGTTCAGTTGACCAATAGATAGAACAAACGGAACACAAATCTCCTTACAATCGATTTTCTCCTTGATAAAGTGACGGTCAATCTCCACATGTTTGGTATGATAATGTTGGACCGGATTATGTGCAATGTTAATTGCGGCATTATTTTCATAAAAAGTTGCAAAGGAACGGTGACTGACACACATAACTCACCGAGTATGATGCATAACCATAGGGCTTCACAGACATCTAAAGATAGAGCGAACTCTGCTTCAACAGTACTATGGGCAACAACAAACTATATTTTTACTTTTCCAATGATAAGATCCTCACACGAGGAGCAATAACCGAAGGTAGATCATCGATCATGGACATACCTGACCCAATTAACATCAGTATAAACTGCAACCAAACGAGAGACATGACGAGTGAACAATAAACCCGAGCTTTTTGTGCCTTTTAGGTAGCGAAGGATCCGATGGATAGCAACAAAGTGGTGCTCATAACGGTCATGCATAAAATGACTAACGACACTAACGACATGAAAAATGTCTGGGCGCATATGGGCAAAATAAATGAGCTTTACCCATGAGGCGTTGAAAGCGTGTTTTATTCACCAGAATGATATTGGGAACTTCAAATAAATTTTCATTGAAATGCATTGGGATAGCTATCGATTTGCAAAGGAATATAATAGTCTAAGTAAATAAATTCATCACATATTTTCGTTCGGAAAGAGAAATGCCCCTAGGGGACTGAACTACTTCCATGCTTAAGAAATACCGGAAAGAACACAAGTCTTTCATCTCAAAAGACACGGCGAGGATGGACTTGAGAGACTACAAGGCTGATATATCGTTACCTATGAGCATAATGTCGTCGACATAGACGATGAGGATGGCAATATGGTCGCCAGACAAATGGAAAAAAATAGCGTATGATCAAATTGGGCCTGAGAGAAACCATGGCCCACTACAACTTGTGTAAACCCAAACCAAACCTGTGGGTAGGGGTGTAAACGAGCCAAGCTTGGGTTTAAGCTTGACTCGTGTTCGGCTCGTTAAAAAATATCATTGTTTGTGTTCAACTCGTTTATATATCGAGCACAAAAAAATTATTTGTGTTCGGCTCATTTGTTTAGTAAGCCAAATACTTGTTGTTCGCGAATAACGAGCAAATTTGATAGCCCGAGTCACACAACCTTAGGATGTTAAGTGTAGGGCCAAAATTTAAATCTTATTATTTATATTTAAAAATCCATTTAAATAGAATTTAATATTTTGTACTCTATTTTTTAATTAATAAGTTTACTTGATTATAAATTTTTGTAGCCTTGTAGTCAATTATATAGAGCCAAAATGAGTCAAACATAAAATATGTTCATTTGTGGCTTGTTTGCTTAGTGAACGAATCGAATACGAGCTACTTAACAAGCCGAACGTGAGCTGTTTGCAAACAATGAGCTATTTTGACAGCCCTACTCAAGGGGACTGTTTCAGTCCATAGAGAGACTTCTGCAATCGACACACTTGTCTACGAGAAAAAGTTGAGTCTTGTCTATAAGAAGAAATCGAGTCTTGTCTATAAGAAGAAATCGAGTCAAATCCCGATAGGAGACATAAACCTTCTTAGTGAGATCATTATTAATAAAATCATTCTTGACGTCCAACTGAAGTAAGGGCCAATCTAGATCACAATTAGGGATAACATGGCCTGAATGATATTTAATTTAGCAATGGGAGCAAATATCCCATCATAGTCGATCTCATAAGTTTGTGAATGTCTTTGGCGACCAATCGCTCTTGTTGCGTTCAAAAGAGTCATCAAAGTTAAATTTGGTGCTGAGAATCCATCGACAACCTACCGTTTTCTTCCTGGGGGGAGATCAACCATGTCCAAGAATGGTTGCGCTGAAGTGCATTCAGCTCGTCCATGACAGTAGACTTTTAGGCGGGTCAGCCATAACCACCTCAATAGTGGATGAGAGACAACAATCCGTTAAGGATGTTGCAAATGTTTTTTAAGGTGGAGAGAGGTTGTGGAACGAGATGTATTTTGTCATAGAATAAAGGAGTTGAAGAGCACATGGTTGTACCTGTTTGCATAACTCAATAAGGAGGTGCAAATCTTCACTCAGATCATGGACCCACTTAGGTGGAGTGAGCATCGTACCTGGTTCATCGGCCGTAGCCGCGGAGCGAACTCCTAGGCCTGCAGCGAGGCAACGGTCTTGATGGTAGGGGCGTTGAGATAAGTCTTAATAGAAGATTTTGCACTGCGAGTATAGACACTGAGAGGTGGGGCTGGTGGGGTTAGCTCGGTTGGTGGCGAATTAAGCGATTCCCAAGGTGCATCGGGAACGACGGCTGTTGTAAGAGAAATGTTCACTAGAGTCGAAAATGGAGTAGTATCTAAAAGATCAAACTCCTCAGTTGAGGCAGTGTTAGGAATGAAGGGGACATTTTCACAAAAAGATATGCCGACACTAACATAGGTTTTATTGGTGATAGGATCAAAACGTCGATAACCTTCTTGATTGGCGGAATAGCCGAGGAAGATATATTTAATTGTGTGGGGATCAAGTTTACTACATGTCGGGGTTGTGTTTCGAACAAAGGCTATGACCCAAATATTTTGGGATCTAACGAGGAGAAGAACCGATTGGTAGGAAAACATGACATCAACACAGATAATGGGGTCTGAAAGTTGTGGATTTTTTGTGGGAACTCTATTGATGAGGTAGTTGTGGTAAGAACAACGTTATTGCAAAAATGCTTTGGAACATTAGTTTGAAACATAATGAAACGAACCGCTTCGAGAAGGTGTCAATTTTTCCGCTTGGCAATCTTGTTTTGTTGAGGTGTATCTGTACAGGAACTATCATGAAGGATGCCCTTACTAAACGAGAATTCTCCTAATATAGAGTTAAAGTATTCACGACTATTGTCAACCCAAAGAACTTGAATAGTGCTTTTGAATTTGCTTAGAAGCTTCAAATTTATCTCTTAATACATAGACCCAATTGATTCTAGTGTGATCATCAATTAGAATAAATAACCACCATTTATTAGTATAGCTTGATGCTCGAGAGGCCTCCCATAAATTACTATGAATAAGTCAAAAAGGGGAGAAAGGAGTGTCAGGATGAGTTGGAGATTGTACATGTTGATGTTTAGCTAATTGACAAATTTCACATTTAAAAGAAGATGAATTTTTATCAATAAATATCAAAGAGTACAAATGTTTTTGGACTAAATTAGCCACATACAAATATTCGGGAAATTATTTTTGGACTTCACCTATTTAGTTGTTTAGTTCCAGAAAGAAGATGATATTATTATTATTATTATTATTATAAAGGATTGTTTTAAGTTTTTTTAATGATTAATAAATTGCCTTGGTGAGATTAATTGGTAAACTATTATAAGAAGCAGTAATAATTGTTGTCTAATGTTTTTGATATGTTGATGCATTTTAATCATTCTTTATTATTTTTATTATTATTATCATTATTGTTATTAATCTTATTATGATTTTTAAATGATATTATCTGATATCAGTACTTATGAAAGAAGAATTTATCTTTCAATGTGTTAAAAGTATTTATAAATACACAAGAATTGATTGATATCTAAATTTTTCTTGCTTAATTGCGCCGTATGCTTAAATCAATTGATCGGACATTTGCTTGTCTGTTATAAGTCCCCTCTAGTCCGGACTTCGATTCCCCTCGAGTGTAGAATGTTGTACTTGAATTCTTAGGTACATAAGGGATGACCGGGGCTCGTATGATAGTCTTAAGCTATTCCGTCTAAATATATATATAATTTTCTCCATATACATGCATTAAAAAATTAATTTCTTTTACAAGTTAAAATAGGGATATTTTTTATGTGATGAAATCTTTAGATGTTATAAATATAAAAAAAGCAAAGCTTAGGTGTTAGATGTATAAATATATCAAACATCCCTCTTAAAAGACAACGAAACAGACTCAGCAAAGCATAGAAAATTCTCACGTAGTCGCACAATATTAGCTTATTTCAAATGTCATAAAACACACAGGTGCATCATAGAAGCATTTCCCATAACATTTTTTATTCAAAACTTTCCTGAAATCATGCCTGGAGCTCCTTCAGGAAATCCGAGTGGTCCACGAAAACCTAAAAAAAAAACAAAAATTAAATTCAAACTCCATTAATATTCGAAGATATATTATCTGATTACAATAAAATTAAATTAGAAAAAGAGGCTACAAATTGTTAGTGTGATATGCAACATTCATAACTTTTCAAAAGTTGGTGTGTTATTTTTTATTTAACCCAAAAAAGTTATGAATGTTGCATATCAAACCTTTTAGTGCTAGATGTGCAAATACAAAAAAAGTTATAGAACTCACCACTTTCCAGCCATCCGGATCAAGGAAGGAGGTGATCTTGGTGTTGAGTCCAGGAATAGGACCAGGTTGTCTGGTTATCTTTCCTCCAAGCTCCTTTGTGACCAAATCAACCACTTGAGCACTTTTATACACATCTTCAGTGCTAAGAGCAAGCTGGAAATAATTTTATAAAATCAAACTAAATAAAATTAAGATGGAATTACATACATACCACCCCATTCCTATGTATTTACATAAAAAATACCAATATTTTAACTTTTAAAATGATTTTCATATATCAATAAGTTAGCATATATGTAAAAGTTGGAAGTTGAAGTGTTGGATATGTAAATACTTGGGGAATTGAGTGGTATTTCTGAATAAATTTCTCAGTCTTAGGGTTGAGGATGTGAAATTACCTGAGCATATGCATTCCCTTTGGTGTACTCTTTCACATCATAATTGTATGTCAATTCAAGAACGGTGGTCTGATGCTCCTCAGCATAACCCAACATAGCAATGGTGTACTGATCATGCAATGCGGGAATCAACGGTCATGATTGAATCGCCAAAAGAGTTAATTTAGGAATGAGATGAATGCAGAAGTAACTTACCTTGTATGCCGCATTATCAGATTTCCTCAATAGTCTCATCCCACAAGCCTGGATATGTCCATTCATTTACACAATTAATTTAATTGGACAGAATAAATAGATTTACTTATAAAAAAAGAAGAACAAAATTTGCTATCAAATTAAAGGAATAGATTTATTCCCCTATTACTGTTTTTGGAAGATTTACATACTTCCTATGTACTTATTAAATACCTAAACCTAAAATTTTCATACATACATACCACTTAATTCCTATGAATTTACATATCGAACATCTAAAACTACAATTTTCCCTAAATTTTATTTTTGGAAGATTTGCATACATACCAATTAATTCCTTATGTATTTTACAAATCAAACATCTAAACTTCCATTTTACTTATATATGAAAAAGGTGTATTTCACTTTTTAAGACTTAAATAGTGGTATTTTTAATGTGATATGAAAATTTTGGGTGGTATAAATGTAAAAAAAACAAAGTTTAGGAGTTAGATGTGTGAATACATAAGAATTGGGTGGCATGTATGTAAATGACCTTTTTTTTTTCTATAATTCAACACAAAGGATAAGAAAATCGATTAGTTTATTTAACATAGACATGTGTATGTATGATTTTACATCTAATTAAGACAACCTATTGATGGTTTAAGGTGTAGAGTTTAGATATGTTTAACATATCATGCCTGCAACTTTTTAAAAATATGGTGGTAAATTTCTGGTGAAAAAAAACTTTTAAAAAAATGTCATGAAAATTATAAATATACAACTTTTTCAAAAAATCAAATAAATCTTATTACGGTTAAAAAAAACAGTTTCATATCACAAAAATTTCTAGAGAACAACAACAAAGTAATTTCCCAAACAAAGCTATGGTGGGGGTTTGAAATGCAAAGTAGGTAGAAAACTGTCCCAAACAGGAGAAAATATTCAGTCCGGGCAATGCACTTCTGGACAACCAACCGCCGGCAGCCACATCGCCCTACACGTCAGCCGCAGGCGAGGGGGGCGCTCCCCCCGCCGAGACATGCGGTGTCAAGACGGAATATTTTTTCCCCAAAACAGACCCCATAATTTGCACCTTACAATGAATTTAATCGTACTTATAACAAAAGTTAGCAAAATTATAATTTAAGAAATTGATATTCAATGAATTTTAATCTAAACAAACAAATAACAATAAGATATTAAATTTATACCTTTTCGTAAAACTGAATGGATCGATCGAGGTCCCCAACCCGTAGCATAACTTGGCAGAGAGGCTCAAGAGTGGGGCCCCTCTGAAGTAGCTCGAAGATGTAACCGTCGGGATCTTGAGCAAAGGCTATTACAGTGCTTCCTCCTTTAACGGGACCCGGCTCACGTGTAATCTTGCCGCCCTTCGCCCTGATGTCCTCCACCAACTTGTAAATCTACAGCACCACCAAAATTTCTTCATTATGTAATAAATAGTCAGATAATCCATATGAAGGCTTTAACAACACATGATATGATTTATGTTGGCATACATCTTCAGAGGCAATGGCAAAATGTCCAAATCCCGTGCCAATATCGTACTTATCCACCCCGTAATCTGTTTAGGTAAATAAGATTCAAGTGATAAATAATGGCAGTAAATTATATGATTAAAATACATACCACCCAATTCCTATGTATTACATATCTAGCATCTAAACTATTCATTTTACATTTCTACCACCCAAATCTTTACATTAAATAAAAAAGTACCAGTATTTAAACTTTTTAAAAAGGGAAATATACCTGTTTATGCATTGGTAAGGTATTAGATATGTAAATACATAAGAATTTAGTGGTATGCATGTAAATGTTTCAATACAAAAATAAAGGTTTAAAATCAAAAGAGGCATTGGAAAGCAAACTTATTTACACAGTAAAATATGTTTAAAAAAATGAGAAGCCATACTGTATGTCAGCTCTACCACAAAATGAGAATCTTCAGGACCAAATCCAAGAAAAGCATTCGAATATTTCTCTTCGGGAACATCTCTTTTTCTCAGTAATTTCATTCCAAAACATTCGGTATAAAACCTGAACCAAAATTGCAGTAAAAAGTAAGGTTTATTAAATAAACAATAGCTATACTCCAATAAGAACTTATTAAACTAACAATAATCGATGGAAAGCATACTTTATGGTTCGGTCCAAGTCTCCGACACGATAAACAGCATGCAAGAATCGACGCTTATCCTTTTTTGACCATTCAAGTAAGCTTTCAACTTCAACCCCTGTTTCACTCGCTTCCTCTGATGCCATCTCCGATGCTCAAATTAAAGTTCTGTCCACGAGACGAGAAGTAAATTATGATATAGGAAATTTACATACATAAATGTATCTACATATCTCACACCTAAAATTTGATATTTACACTTAATAACACCTTGGTGTCATTAACCTATGCATGAAAATGTGTATTGCACTTCTGGAAAGATAATGATTGTGGCATTTTTTTATGTGGTATTAAAAGATTTGAGTGGTGTGCATGTACATATGAATGTTTAGGTGTTAGATATGTAAATACATAAGAATTAGGTGGTATGTATGTAAACTACTTCATTTTCATGGCAAAGGAGTGATCGAAATTGTCAGCAATTAAGACTTTCACTACACCAGTTAAAATCAGAAATCCACAAATACAAAAAAATCAGAAAGAAAAAGCAGTATTACTTTGAGAAAAAAATTACAAAATGGAATTATTCACCTAAATTAAAATAACTCATAGAGTTCTTATACAACCAGAATAACTTAAAAAAAAAAGGAAGATTCACATTCATGCCACTCAATTCCTTTGTATTTACATAGCTAAGACCCAAACTTCAATTTTTATATACATGTGAAAAGGTGTATTTCACTTTTTGAATAAAATGATGGCATTTTTAACGTGTTATGTAAGATTTGGGTGGTATAAATATAAAAAAATACAAAGTTTAGATGTTAGATATGTAAATAAGTATGTATTGCGTGGTATTTAAGTAAATGCACCCTAAAAAAAGGTAACTCCTACAACTCTGCAGTAGCAAAGTAACACCAAGAGAAACCTTATATAGTAAATATTGATGTTAAGTGTATTAGTGATATTATATTATATATCCCAAAGGATTTAAGAACCTTTTCACCATTTTAAATAACTTCTTTTTAGAATATAGATTTTCCAATCTAATTATTTAACAACAGTTCCAAATCTCTTCGAATGTTGAAGCACAATTGCACATGGATTGAGAATTTTTTTTTCATAATTTCTCTATTTAGTTCATATAAATATTACCCTTTTTATTCAATTTGAATTCCATATCCTATGAATGTATTGATACACCTTTGCAAATTTATTTATTGCAATCCCTACCTAATTAGGTGTGACAATAGGCAGTGTAACACTTCAATTGTTGCATATTTTACAACTTTTAATGACTACAATTTGCACCTACTTATGTGCATTGATCTTTATTTGCACTGCTTTACATACTGCAATCATTCATTTCATTAACAATCTTTAAAAATGGTTCTATACTTTTATCATCCATAGAGACGATCATTGACAGGACAGACTGAGTTCAAAAATCCGTAGTAAATATTGATTTCAAATAATTAAAACTCAGCATCTCACAAGTTTCTCATTCAAAAAGCTTCAAAGATACTTTCAGTCAAAGCCTACTTTACTATTATTAATTCAAAACTACAAAAAACTAATACATGGATAATTGCAAATCATTAATGGCCTACGAATTCCATCTAAAATGAAAACTATCTTTCATCATGAAGAACAAAATTAGTACAAACAGCTCGCAATTGAAAAAACCTAAATAATAATCAAACAAAATAGGTTCCGTAAATGCCTTTTGAAGATTAAGCATAAAAAAGCTGAAAACCCTCGAAAAAGGAAAGATAAGATATGGCTAGCAAAATACTAAATCAATTATTACACCCATAAAAATATATATACAACGAAATCCTCGACGGAAACGCTAGAAAGGAAACGATAGCTAGCAAAATAATCATCAAATCTACATCAGAACCTGCTCCGACTACCAATACACTCGTAATCAACATTTTGGAACCAATCACGAGATGAATCGCGATCATTCAGTATGCACAGCTGAATCCAGCCACTAAAATTACTTATATGAACAGCGATCATTGAGTATGTACGTAATATTTCAATAGAACTGAGATCGGAAGCAAACTGAAATGAGGAGAGAAGAATACCTGCTCGACGATGCGTTGGTATGAAAAACCCTAGAGAAATCTAAGCTCTTCGGTTGCCGGATGGCCGAGTGGTGTCAGTATTTATATTCTGCAATTTTATCCGTAATTATTTTAGTTTATTTTTTGGCTCTTTGTATTAGGACGGAAAGGCTATTCAGGTGAGTGGCGGTTGAAGAAAGATAGATGGATTTAAATGAAAATTTGTGTGTTTAAACGTAATTTTGCTTTTTCTGAGAGGCTAAAAAAGTAATTCAGTATAGAAGGAATATATTAAATGAATAAATACAGTGTATTGAGATGTAAATATACATATTTGAATAATTGAATGAGGAGATAATAAATATATGAATTTATTTTTTATATTTGAATAAATATACTGCAAATACATGGTAACACCTATAAGGTCGTAATGTCATCTAGTGGCAACATGTGGTACGCGATGGGTGGTAGGCGGTGGTGATGGTGGCAAGCGGTAGATTATGAGGTGAGTGTTGGTCGTAACGTGATGGCGAGGATAGAGGCGGTCAGTGATGGTTGGCGACTATCGACTATAGGAGGTTGCGGGACAAATGACAACAATGATTGTCAATGGGGTGGGCGGCAGTTGGTCGAGCTGACTGTCGGCCAGTGACAGCAAGTGGTGGTGGCAGCAACGGACGTAGCCAACAATACTTTACCTAAGCAATATAATTAAGATTCATCCAAATATAATAAATTTTAGTTATATTTAATTTAAACCAAAAGAGTGAATTCTAAATATAAATTCTTTTTGTACTTGTTGAAAAGATGGTGAACTACATTTGGAATGCAAAGAATTTAGTAGACCTAGGGGTGCAGATGAGTTGAGTTGATCTTGTGCCACCTAGGGGTGTAGATGAGTTAGAGTTGATCTTGAGCCATGCCAAGCTTATCCTTCAAATTGTTAGCTAGAGCTCAAGCACGGCTTGTGAGCTCGAATTTAAAGTTAGTTTTTTCACGAGAGCTCATCAGAGATGGTATTGGTGGCCAAAGAAAAAAGATACAACAACAGCTCCTCGAAAAATGTATAGAAATAACTAGTGATAAACAAATCGATGTAATTAACTACTACATTTTTAACCCTTTTTTTCCTTCAACATGACAAAGCTGAATGATTTTTTTTCGCATGCATAAGATCTACTATATATAAATTCTATAGTGCTGATTGAAATCATTTGAATGAAGAAGATTTCTCGTTTTTTTCTTGTTTTTGTGGCTTAAAGTTTGTCATTTTTAATAAGTAAGATTATTATCCCTTTTATTTTAATTGCATTACTTCTATATGACAACAAGTTTCAGAATTTTTCTTACCTTACTCTAACATTGATCATCATCCAACCGAGCCTCAAAATCATTCTAAAATCTCACTTATATCTCTCACCAAAATAATTCCAGTCTGAATTTTAAGGTGCATTTGGGGTTATGGTGCAGTGCCACATTATAGACTTTTCTGTTTGAAAAAATAACATTTTGACTGTTTTTTCAAAAAACTGCATCTGAAAGTTGTGCAGTGTCGTTGAATCTGACTAAGTGCGATGTCTGCTAGAAAGTTGCGGTCCAACGTTTAAACAAAAAAGAGTAAAAATGGCCGCCTCTTTTTCGCCAGCAGCTTCACAACTATTTTTTCAACTAATTGCAACTGCCCTAAACAAATTGTTAGTCTTATTCTCTACTCCTTGACACTTTTCTATGAGGCATGCTAGAAAATTCGTGATGGTAGAGTAATGGATTATCATCTTAGCGTTGCACGAGAATTCAGCACACACGGATAAAAAAAGAGAAGTAAGCAAAAGAAGACACATCGACTTTTTACATAACAAACTCTTGAAAAAGGGAAAACCCACGGAGCATAACCCAGTTGAAATAATCCACTATGAATGATGAGTACACATGTTTGTTCTTCTCTTTAAATAGGGAAGATGAAATTACAAAATTGTATAACTATAATCTGGTTGTAGTTCTTAGTGACAGTAGATTGCAAGAGTCATTGTTGATTGTTGCAGAGGTAGTAGTCCGTCATGAGTTTTGTAGATGATTGCTCCAGAAGCGTTGATTGCCAAAAGAAACTGTAGTAAGCAGTTATAGGAACAGTGAACCACATATGTCGTAGTGGAGAGTATAAATGACGTCCATAGGCTGCGGAGCCAGATTTGAGAGTTGTACAAGTTGTGAACCACGTAGGTTGTTGTTGGCACATTGACCGTAATGATGAGCTCTTGTCCCACTGACGGGAAAAGACTATTAGATTTTCTGAGTTATAGCATTAACTGACGGTGTCCGGTTGGTGGTGGTCGACGACTATCGACAGTGGTTGGAGACGGTCAACAGTGGTTGCCTAAGGCCAACAGTGGTCGATAGTGATCGACATTAGTCGGCGGTGATGCTAAGCTGCAACTCCTTCTTAGGAGTGAGGCTCTATTTATAGTGTTTTGGATGCAATTAATGCATGAATAAGAACTATTGTGATCGAAAAGTCTGGAGAGCTTCCCTCAATTAGACGGTGTTTAATGGACATTTGGAGACCTTAATGATGTCAGAATTGAGTGATCTTGGGCTCGTTGGATTTGTCTTGTCGAGACACTCAATTTGATTATAAACTTGTCAGATTCGACAACCGTTTATTCTTCCAAACGTGTCGAAAAATCTTTCAAGAATTGTTTAATGACTTGATATAAACTTGATTTGACTCAAATTGGAATAAATTTGATATCATTTAGTCTGTCTCATTGAACTAGTCAGTTTAACTACAAGTTTGCTAAAATCGGAGCTCTGGATGCGTTTTTGTCAAGTTTTGAATGTTTTTTGTTTAAAATATCATCTCGAGATCCGTGTTATGCTTCGAGATTCGTGCGAAATGATGAAAACCATCAAATCTAACAATTTACTTAAAGTAAAAAAGTAGACTTCTTACTCTTCAACCACTAAACAATACTCCCTAAAATATACCACATAATTCTCATGTATTTATATTTTTAACATCTAAACTTTCATATTTACTTGCATAAACTTCAAGTCTTTAATAATATATAAAAATATTACAGCTATTAAATCTTTAAAAGTGAAAAACTTTTCATACATAGATTTATAAACTTAAAATTGTTATAAATATAAATTACATGGTATAGGGTTGTTAAGATCCGATTTCGAGTCGAGCTGGGTTCAGCTCATAAGTGGCTCATAGTTCGTTATATTCAATTTACAGCCAAATCAACTCGAGATTGAATCAAGCTCAATCCCACTCAAAAATCAAAATGAGCTAGCTCAAATTTAATTATTTGGATCATTTTTTTACTCGGAATCTGCTCGGTTGACTCAAAATTGAAATTAATTGGTTCAAATTAGGTTATTTTGATTCCTTCGAAATCGGCGCAAAATTGACTCGTGAGACATAATATTCGATTTCACTTAACATTATATATATATAATTTTTATAAATAAAAAACACAATTAGCTTATCCTTAGTTCAGTTTGAGTGATCCATATACAATCAAAAACATTTATTTTGATACAATCAAAAACATTTATTAAGATTCACAAGCCTAGCTTTGGTATGAGTGAAAATTTTCTTTTAAATACTTAATAATAATTTTATATTATCATTATTTTTATTTTTTTATTTTTTTATTTTTTTATTTTTTGAGAAGACGATGGCTTCAAGCCGCCACTCGCTCGCGATGGCCTATCCATCTTCCTTCTCCATCCCCACTATTTCTCCTCCACCCACCCTCCTCCTCCCTCCATTTCCTATCAAATCAAAGCAGAATCGAACCCTGTTTCTCCTCCTCTCCTCCCCAACTCCGATCCCAAAATGCGCGGCGCCGTCCTCTGGCAGCTCGGCCAATCCCTCTCCCGCCACCTCTCCCATCCCTCCCACCTGCCCAAACCCCGCTGTCTCGCCGCCGCCGCTGCAGATCTCAAGAAGACCGCTCTCCACGACTTCCATGTCGAAAACGGTGGTAAGATGGTTCCATTTGCCGGATGGAGCATGCCGATCCAGTACAAGGACTCCATTATGGACTCCACTGTTAACTGCCGCGAGAATGGCAGCCTATTCGATGTGTCCCACATGTGCGGCCTTAGTCTCACCGGAAAGGACTCCATCTCCTTCCTCGAACGCCTCGTGGTCGCAGATATCGCCGGTCTCCGCCCCGGTACCGGCACGCTCACCGTTTTCACTAACGAGCGCGGCGGAGCCATTGATGATTCCGTCGTCACTAAGGTTCGAGACGATCATATCTACCTCGTCGTAAACGCTGGATGCCGCGATAAGGATCTCGCTCACATTGGAGAGCACTTGGAGGCTTTTAAGGCGAAGGGGGGCGATGTTTCCTGGCATGTCCATGATGAAAGGTCCCTGCTCGCCCTCCAGGTTTCGTCAGATCTGATCGTATATGTTAATTTGTTTTCCATTAGGGTTTACTTTGATGGTGAAATTTGGTGTTTGCTGCTGTTTAGGGTTCGTGTGGTTGGAAATCAAATTGGAATTAAAATTCATGAATTAGAAATAACGTAATTGGAGTTAGTTTTTTTTATGAGAACTTAATTCGTTGTTTGGTTTGTCAATTACGAATTCAGAATTTTCAAAGAAATGTTAAATTCTTATGTAATGGTGTAATTTCTGCAATACTTTTGCTCAGCCATTAGGTTCTTTCATAATTAATACATTTAGTTCTGGATTTAACGCAGATTGATTAGTAAACAGACTGGATCCATTACTTTGGTGAACTTCCTGATAAGATGCAGACTAAATTTTTTTATTTTTTTTCAGCAATCTGAATCTACCAAGGTATTTATTTGATGAACATGTATTGTTTGGGTTCCTATCTAGGGGCTATTTTGTTGGAAGGATTTGTAGTGTACTGTAATTCATTTACATAAATTTGAGAAAATTATGAGTTTATTGTGAAGAAATGCAAGTACAATGTAAAGTTTCAATGAATTTAAACTTCACTCTTTAGTTCATTTTGGTTGAATTTAGAATTCGGCCCGATTTGACCGAATTTAAATTACACTACAAAATGTTATCGACAAACTGTCGCACGTCGTCACCCCCAACCGCCCGTCACCCGCAGATTACCGCTCTCCTCCCAAATAAATTATTATAGTATTTTCAATTTACTTCAAACCAAACAAAAACATATAAAATCTTGTGTTTATTTTTCAATAAACCAAACAACCATAAAGTATTTCAAATACATTATAATAACAGTATTCTGCAAACCTTTTATATTTTACTTCATTTTCAACGAACCAAACAACCTCTTAGTGATAGAATTTTACAGAGAAGAAGTTGGATTTGGCTTTCCAATGCAAATTTTTTCTTTGGTACCAGCCAATATAAGTAAAATCATCTAAGGTTATGTGTTCATTGTGATCTCAACTCTAGATCTTACTTGTTACAAAATTTGAAATCAAACACCAAGATGATAGGAGCAATTTAAAATATAGTGCTTAATCTTAGAAATCAATTAGAACATGAAAGTTAGGAGTCTACCAAGAGCTTAAGGGGGGGTTGGGAAATGGTGTTGTGTTGATTTGGGCAGAATAGGTGGAGAACTTTTGATGTCAAATTGAAAGTTTAGATGATATTATGAGAATTACTGATTCAGATTTCATTCATTTTTCACATGAAAACCAAATTCTAGAGTTTCAAAAATTTCGGTGTGATGAATTCGTTCTGGATTTATAATTTCATCGAGCCATGTTGTGGGATTTAGTAAATTTATCTGTTTTGTAAAGTGTTGTTGTAAAATTCAAACAACTAAATGAGCCCTAAGAGTTTTACCAACTCTAAGTGATATAACAATGCCTAGCTCCTATTCTATAACTGTTAATGTGTGATTATTTTCTCAATGGTTAGGTACATCATGTGAAATAATAGTCTTTCAATTTTCAACTTATTTATATTATGCTACATCATTAATGTTATGGATTTCATGTACACCCATACTTCTTCTTAATTCATTGTTTTATATTTGACTTTAGATTATAGCTTTTTGGCCATTTAAATGCTTGCAGGTTGAGTTTAGTTTTGTTTGTTGTGTTGATAATCTCAGGGCCCACTTGCTGCACCAGTTCTTCAGTTGTTGACGAAAGATGATTTGAGTAAAATGTATTTTGGGGAATTCAAGACATTGGACATCAATGGATTCAAGTGTTTTCTTACAAGAACCGGGTATGATTTTCTTAATGTAATTGCGGCTTATTTTCTAATGCGCGAATAGGGGAAAATTTGCTTTTGTTGAAATAGAATATATTCATCTAAAATAATAAGTACAATGTCAAAAAATCAAAAATTTATAGATTTCCCCAGTAAAATTATAAATTTTGTTGAAGGTATAGTATTTAATCACACAAGGGCAACTATATATTTCTAACTTAAGCTAATAAATTCCCCATTGATAATTGTACAACTTTTAAATTTCTTGTCCACTAAGAACTTGGTAGATCACATCTATCAAGTTGGATCCACCCACCTAAGTTTGTGTAGTTTCTCAACGCATTAGGAGCTTCAATTTTATGAAGATTTAAATGCATACCACTAGATTCCTATGTTTTTTACATATCTATCACCTCTACTTCAATTTTTTACACACATACCTCATTTCCCATGCATGGAAAGGAACATTTCACTTTCCAAAAGTTAAAATGGTGGTGTTTTTGATGTGATATGAAAAATTTGGGTCACATAATTGCAAAAACGAAAATTTAGGTGTAGAAATGTAAATACATAGGGATTGGATGGTATTACTGTTGTTTGTGGTGTCTACTGTGGGGGAATTTTTATGAAATCAATCAGTTTGGTTTTTTATTTTCCAGAAGTGCCATTTACTTTTTTTTATTTTTGCAAGTTAGTTCACTTTTAAGGTATTTGAGATTTCTGCTAGTATAATTGTTCTTTTAATTAAGTAAATATTGCAAGCACATTATAAGTAACTGTGCTGAAGCTAATAGTTTCAACCAAGGAAGCATATAGAAAAAGGGTGAAGATGCTTGGAAGATTTACATGCATGCCACTAAATTCCTATGTATTTACATATCTAACACCTAAACTTCAATTTTTAACTTCAATTTTCCTAAACTTCAATTTTTACATATATGCCACCTTAGCTATGCATGAAAAGGTGTATTTTACCTTATAAAAGTTAAAATAGTGGTGTTTTCATTGTGATATCAAGCATTTGAGTGGTATAAATGTGAAAAATTGAAGTTTAGGTGTTATATATGTGAATATACATGAGAATTCGGTGGTATGTATGTAAATACCCCATCATTATAACATCTATGTAGTTTTTTATGAGCTAAATCAGCTTTATTTTTTGCAACCATAATGGCTGTTTAGTGATGAACACCTTAAAACACATGAGCTAAAAGTTAAGAGAATGCTTTTAAGATCTTAACTTCACTAATCCTGCAAATATTAATGAAGATTTACATGCATAGAACTCAATTCCTATATAATTACATTTCTAACTCCTAAACTTCGATTTATATATATATATATATATATATATATATATATATGCTACCTTCCCTATTGCATGAAAATGTGTATTTCACTTTTTAAAAAGTTAAAGTAGTGGTTTTTTTGACGTGATATTCAAGATTTGGGTGGTATTAATGTAAAAATTAAAGTTTATGTGTTAGATATGTAAATACATAAGAATTTGGTGGTATATATATGTAAATGCCTCGTAGTTTTATAGAAACTAAATCAACTATATTCTTGCAACCATGATGGCTGTTTAGTAATGAACAGTTTTGAACACAAGCTAATCTATTTCATCTAAAAAGAATGCTTCTAGGATCTGAACTTCACTAATCCTTCCTATATATATGATGATTTACATACATACCACTTAATTCTCATCTAATTACATATCCTACACCTAAACTTCAATTTTTACATAACCATGCATGTACACTTTTTCTTAAAGATAAAGCAAAGCAGAGGTATTAATATAAAAAATTTAAGTTAAGGTGTTAGATATGCAAATACATAGGAGTTGGGGGTTACAACCTACGTATGTAAATACATAAGAAGTACTTAACTTGAGCTTTTCTTTTTCTCTACCTTTCAGCTACACCGGAGAAGACGGCTTCGAGATCTCAGTTCCTTCAGAGCACGCCGTCGATCTCGCAAAAGCGATCTTAGAGAAGTCCGAGGGGAAGGTGAGGCTCACCGGCCTCGGAGCTCGCGACAGCCTCCGCCTCGAAGCCGGCCTCTGCCTGTACGGCAACGACATGGAGCAGCACATAACGCCGGTGGAAGCCGGGCTGAGTTGGGCCATCGGGAAGAGAAGAAGATCGGAGGGGGGATTTCTGGGCGCGGATGTGATCCTGAAACAAGTGGAAGAAGGTCCTTCGATCAGACGAGTCGGATTCTTCTCCTCGGGTCCTCCTCCGAGAAGCCATAGCGAGATTCTGAGCTCGAATGGGGAAAAGATTGGGGAGATTACGAGTGGAGGTTTCAGTCCGTGCTTGAAGAAGAACATTGCGATGGGGTATGTGAAGTCTGGTTCGCATAAACAGGGAACTGAAGTGAAGGTTGTTATTCGGGGAAGATCGAACGATGCTGTGGTGACGAAGATGCCTTTCGTCCCCACCAAGTATTATAAGCCTTCTTAGTTCTTAGTGAGAGAGAACTGATTTATTGTTTGTCTCATATACAACTGTCTTGTTTGTTCTGCTCTGATTCATGAGTTATGAATGCTGCTTCATCATTTGTTTTAAGTTTATGTAGGCAGGTTGATGCTGCTGTTTGTTTCCAGTTGTTTGTGTTAGACTGTAGTCAGGAGTTTGGCGCTCTCTCTCTCTCTCTCTCTCTCTCTCTCTCTCTCTCTAGATATCATTTACGTAACGGTATTTAGGAGCGTGGCCTTCTACATTGTTCAACAGAGAAAATATTGCATTTGGAGTTCGGATGCGAAGTTGCATCTGGGCAACGGACGTGATATAGTGGGGCGGAGCAGGAGCTCGGACATCCGCTGTATCACGGTTGCGTCCGGACTCCCAAACTCCGGACGCCGTTGCGTAACCAATCTATGGCCGTGACACTAGAAGGATTGAGATTCATCCAATAGACAGGGAGGTATATGAGTTCTTTTTGGGTGTCTTGTGTAGGTAGTGTTTGTGACTTTTGCTAGTAGATCATACATGTTGTGGCATACTTATTCTAAACATTTGTGTGACATGAGCATAATAATAAAGTCAAGGTTAAGCTTCATCAAGTTGGTTGCTCTCATGAAGTAGCTTTTTAAAGCATTGGTATGAGTGGGCTAGGGGATGTTACTTTGAGACTTTGAGACTATAAGTTTTATTTTTTGGAGAGCAATGATACTGATATCTCAATAGAAAACCATGCAATGAATAATTTGAACTCAGTTCAATTAATACTCAATAATATTTGCTCAAATTATTAAATAAACAAGTTATAGCTATTTTTCAAAATCAAAAGTAATAAAATTTGAATATAGTCCAGCTCGTTGTATTAATGTTTACAAGCAAGCTACTTTGTGCAAAACAAATAACTTGCTAAATGTTATATATATATATATATATATATATATATAATAGCTTTTAAATAAAATTTAATTAACTAAAAATTATATAATTATATATTTAATAGTAATATATTATAATTTAAAATCATTGTGTATATACATTTAACGCATTTTTTTTTATTTAATTGTACTAGTTTTGTTAATTTTTATTTCTATTGTCTCACTGCAACAAAGCTTGTAAATAACTTATATATTATTTTATATACTTGATATAAATAGGTTAGATGTTAATCTGTAATTTATTCCATTGCCTATTTATTTAGATATTTAAAATTATTTGTTAATAATTTTATATAAAAAAATAAAGCATTCATGAAATTTTTTAGATTGTTAACAAGTTTTATATGAAAAATCAAATACAAATTAAAATTTTAATTTTATATTGAAAATTAGGTGCTCATTTTAATTTTTAATTTGTACAATTAATTGAAAAAATTCAATTACAAATCAAACACGATCACTTAAAAAATTAAGCAGTCGAACTAAGAACATTTGTGAAAGCTTGGCTATATCTCAAATAACTTATGATTCAACAAAGCCAAGTTAATACATGTTATTCTCGACTCCATTAAGATCGATTATAGTTATAATAGTTGAGTGTTTAGTCAAAAAAAATTTGCCACGTGATGAAAAAAATAACAAATAGAGTATTTATGATACGTTGTGTCGGCACTATTTTTATTTGAGGAGTTGTCCATTAGAAGCTGTCGGCTACCAGAATCGAATTCTCGTTGCCCGCTTCGGAAGAACAATATATATAGTTTAGAAAAACTCTCAATTACATCTTAGATAACCAAAGCCATTTAAGAAAACTCTCAATAAAAATCATGAAATATTGTTTTCAAAGAGGTCAAAAGAATATGACTTTTCAACGAGATCGGACATAGAGGTGTGAAAGGGGAATAACTCAAATTTGGAGCATTTTGTTGTAGAGTCCAAAAGAGGAAGAACTAGAGGATGTCATAGATCCAAAGGAGAAACTCAGTGACTTCCAAAATTTTCTTATTGTTTGGCTTCAGTTTTGAGGATAAATTATTTAACTATTTCATCTTGCCAATTTTATTTGTTTAGGGCTTACATTTATGTGAAACGATCACTCAAATAACCTAGAAGATGTTAGAGTTTGGGTCGTGACAAACGACAACCTCAGAATCCTAAGACGAGTTAGGGCTTATATTGTGTAACAGGGCTATACAAAAGCCTAAAGATAAACTAAGGATTTATGTTGCATAAGTAAACAACCTCGAGATCCTATGGCTAGTTATTTATTTCTAAGGAATGATATGTTGTTGTAGATCTTCCTGCTATTAAAGATGCTCGTGCTGCCCACAATGTTAGTTTTGAGCTCCTCGTCGTGACGAGTTTAAGTTTTCTAATGTGTCTGGTTATGATGTCAAATCAGATGTCCATATGGTTATACATTTTTAAATGTTACGGGGCATATTAAAGTTGACTCGAGCGACACCGTTTAAGATCCTACGGTTTCCTCGTTTTGGTACCACTATTTTCTATGGGATTTACTTAGTCCAAATGAATTTACTAAACTCAACTTAATGAGTTCCATACTTTTATTTATGCCGTGGGAAGCCTCGTTAGCAACCATATGTTACCTTGTCTGAGGGATTCTCGATCATCCGATAGAGACGTCTTAATTTAGTTTGAGTTGTCTTATATTTTGAATGTTATGGCGGTGAATTTTATCTTGGTTGATTTTAGTTTTAGTTTTGGTTTTACGGCTACCCTAGTAGTTTTGGTTTCCATGCAGTGTGACATTGTTGTTTAACATGCAAGTTTTGTAAGTATAAAAATACAGTGAGAAAAGTACTAGAAAAGTCGGTACTGTAAACTGTAAAAGTGTACTTAACGAGTCTTCTCGTTCCACCACTTGAAAGGTCATTACCTGCAATATATGTATATAATATTGTAAAGAACTTAAATTGCAAGATTAGATGAATGTTTAGTTACCAAACCTCAGGCTATGATTTTGTTGGATCTTGGAAGATTTGGATCTTGGAAGATTGGAAGATCCTAATAGATGATTTTAGAGTAAAATATGACAAATCCAATTTGCCTTTCAAAATGTCCAATAAATTTCAAAATGCTTGAAGTATGACCTTAGATCACTTTGAAGATCTCTTAAAATGTTCTGAGTTCATTTTGGACTTATCATATTGCTCTATTAATCATCTTAGGTCGAAGTTTGACTATAGTGTGACTACCCCTTTGCTCAATGAAACTTAGCAATTTAATTATCTCAAGGATATAATACTCGATTAATCAATTGATGTTTCATTTAAGATTTATGTGAGTGAGTGCCCCTAAGGCAAGTTTAGGTTAGGTTATTTAAGGTTATTTAAGATTGTGGTGCCCATAATTAAGATCAGGCTTGTAGTGTTTAAATATGTTAATCACCAATTATGTTATCTTCTAAATCAAATTAATTGAGTTTAGATATTAAGCCTATGTCACTACTGAGCCTTTAACAATCATGATAGGTGAAAAGGTGATTATCAAAATTTTTATTTCAATGACATGTATTATTATCAAATGGTCAAATCATCATCAACTTTGGGCTTAAGAAAAGTAAACTATCATCTTCTAGCTTAAGTCAATTACATAAGAATCGCCTCATCTTAGTTGAGTTCCAAGTCATAAAGATTAGGAGGATTATGATTTTATTGATGTTGTGCAAGAATAGTGAATGAGTGTCGGCACTATTTTTGGTGGGGGGTTTGTCCGTAAGAAGTTTTCGGTCATCGGAATTGAAATCCCGTTGCCCGCTTCGGAAGGACGTTAAAAAATTTAGTTTTGAAAAAGATGAAGTCAAACTGACCCCATAATTTTCATAGTTTAAATGGAAGAGCACTTTACCTCATATTCTGTATCTATCCCAATGGATGAATACAAGAATTGAGGGTGAGGCTCGATCAAATAAACTAGAGAAAGTCATGACATCCGTTTGGTCTGCGGAACCAATATATTGGCCGACAAATTCCCCTATTTAATATAAGGAATTAA